>NC_080393.1:23015516-23145516 GCF_028751815.1 Salvia miltiorrhiza | reverse complement strand
GGGGTTTACATATACTCATATGTTTTGTTATAATTGAAATTGAGAAATCTTTTTTAATTGAAAAATCAATACTGATTAGTTCTGCTTCCATTTTTATGTTGTCATTAGGAAAACACAATTTGAAATTCAAATCCCAGAATCGTTCATGAATTCCAAGTAAGGAGTCAATGGTTCAAATTTCTCGTCTGAAAAATACACATTTTTTTCTCAATAGAAAAACGAGAGAATGTTTTTAGCATTGTGTATTTTCAGATACTATACAATCAAAGGGATGGATCAAATCCAATCAAAAGGGGTATTTCTTTTTTTTTTAGTAAATAAAAGGATTAAGGAAAACAGAAGTCAAAATGCAAGTA
The DNA here is from genome assembly GCF_028751815.1 of Salvia miltiorrhiza. Taxonomy (NCBI): domain Eukaryota; kingdom Viridiplantae; phylum Streptophyta; class Magnoliopsida; order Lamiales; family Lamiaceae; genus Salvia; species Salvia miltiorrhiza. The sequence goes on along the minus strand of NC_080393.1, from coordinate 23,145,160 downwards.
CAATAATAATTCCGTAATCCGGAAAAAATTGCACCTATTTTCTATCATTTTGGCGGCATGGCCGAGCGGTAAGGCGGGGGACTGCAAATCCTTTTTCCCCAGTTCAAATCCGGGTGTCGCCTGAATCCTGAATCACCAAAAAACTCGAAATCATAATCGATTTATTGGATGGATTTCTCAATAGTGTTCGGTAGAACCCATTTTTGACTCTGCGACATTAATTCCACTATTATTACTGAGGAATAATTCCTTCGTATTTATAGAGATTAGGGGACATAATGCACATGGATATAGTAAGTCTCGCTTGGGCTGCTTTAATGGTAGTCTTTACATTTTCCCTTTCACTCGTAGTGTGGGGAAGAAGTGGGCTTTAGAAGTACTACTAATTGAGTTCAGGAATCAAACCCGCTTGTTTTATAGATCGTTCTGCAACGCACTTTGGACTATTTAAAATCAAAACTCTGAATTTGGAATCCCATTGGATTCCAATGGAGTAATCTTGTACTTCGAAAAGAAAGGGATTCAGATGATTGGAAATTTATTCCAACCTAAAATTCTTCCGAAATTAAATGCAGTCGCTAATTACAGAGGGCAAAATGCTGTTGGTAATATTTTTAATTTATTTTATTTTATTTATTTATGTTATTGTATATCCACAATTTATTTTCGTATTTATACAGTATTGCATAATTTATACGAACTTCCCGGTCGGTCACCCATCTTAGTTGTGCTCTAAGTCAAGCATGCTTAACTTTGAAGTTCTTTTCGAGTTGTCACCAGTACAGAACACTCGTATTATTGATATATCTAGTACCTATTTATTCATTTAAAGTATACTTCAATATACGATATCATATATATTCATAACTTTAGAATATGTCGAGATGATATCCAAAAAATGTTGTTAATTACAGATTGGGCTCGTTTCCGTCCTTATTTTTATGTCGGAAAAATATTTATTTATTAACTTATTAATAATTTTTTTTTAGTTTATACATCATAAGTATTTTATCAATCTAGTAACAATCTTGAATTCTTACTAGGAATATTATCGTAGATTAGTGATGATTGATGAGTGAATCACAAATCAAATTAACATTCTTAAGTTATAATTATAAGTTTCTTACTAAGAATCTTGAATGCTTAGTAATAATATTAGATTAGTGATGATTGATGAGTGAATCACTAATCAAATTAACATTCTTAAGCTATAATTATAAGTTTCTTACTAAAATCTTGAATGCTTAGTAATAATATTAGATTAGTGATGATTGATGAGTAAATCACTAATCAAATTAACATTCTTAAGTTATAATTATACGATTCTTACTAAGAATCTTGAATTCTTAAGTAATATCTTACATTAGTGATGAGTGATGAGTGAATCACTAATCAAATTAACATTCTTAAGTTATAATTATAAGATTCTTACTAAGAATCTTGAATTTTTAGTAATAATCTTAGATTAGTGATGATTGATGAGTGAATCACTAATTAAATTAACACTCTTAAGTTATAATTATAAGTTTCTTACTAAGAATCTTGAATTCTTAGTAATAATCTTAGATTAGTAATAATCAATGTTTAAATTTTCACTTGTATTTCAATATATATTTAATTTTAATATTTTTGTATTATTATCTTTGACCAACTTATTAGATGATAAATGAAAAAAATAAATAAAAAAAAGGCTTGAAAAAAAAAAGTAATTACCGACGGCATTTGCAGTCAGTAATTAGCATTTGCCGTCGGTAATTAGCGGCGGCGGCACCGCCTTCGGTAATTTTGGCTGGACGGCGGTGGTGCTATCGCCGCATGCCGCCGGTAAATAGCGACGGCAATTGCCGTCGGTAATAAATAATATATATTTAAATTAGCGACGGCGCAACCGCCGCTAATTAGCGGCGGCTGTTTTGCCGTCGGTAATGCGCCGGTAATAGGCATAAGGCGGGTCGCCGTTTTTGCCGCTGCCCTGCCGTCGGTAATTGGCGGCGGCGGCGGCGCCGTCGTTATTTTTCGTCGCTATTTACGCATTTTTTTGTAGTGTAACTAATGAGATATATTTATAATTTTGGGCCCGCAAATTTTTGGGGCCCTGGGCCGTCGCCCGAGCTCACCCGCCCTGAAGACCAGCCCTGGCCCTTTCTAGCTAGGGTTGAACTTGACTATAGTGCATGTCCCATACCTCATGCAGCGTAGATGTACGCTGATCAATATGAAATTAGTTCGATCTGTTTGACTAAAATGATCCATTAAACTTTATTTATTTTTTATTTTTTTTATAAAGTTAAATTTAGTTATGTATCAGAATTTACCCACTATACAAACTGCAATCTTCACTAAGGACAACCTTTATTAAATTTATTGTTTGATTCATCCTTTTCTTCCAATACATTGTCTTACAGCTCATATTTCCAATCTCGAATTTTTCTTCGAAAGGTTAGAGGACTTTTCTGTAGCATAATTAAAGGCCAATTTATTTTTGAAACTCGATTCAAATGTCAAATCATAAAATATCATTGATTTTAAATAAAAAAAATGCTATGAAATTTTAATAGTACACATAAAATTAAAAAGATTCCAAAAATGACACAATATGTTGAAACATAAAATTATACCAACAACAAAATTACATAAAACAACAATACCAAATTGATAATACCAAATTATAGCTTGTGTCTTTTTTGGTATTAATACTGTGAGTAAAGTATCTACATACAATTAGTCTATACGATTTCTGTGACCTCGCCAGAGAAATGGGTCGCCAGCGGAATGGTGATTTCGCTGCTCTGACTCTGATTTCTCTGGCGATGCATTCCGCTGCTCTGGCGTTCGATTCCTCTGGCGTCTTGATTTCTCTGCTCTGGCTTTTCTCCCCTCTGACTGGTAGAATATGCAAGGGTGTTTAGTCTATAGCTGAGAGATCAGTTAGCAAATATGCAAGAGTTAAGGAGTTCAGTTTTAGGTTGATAAAATTAGTTAAAACAGATCCAACGGATCTGTTCCTTCATTCCAAAAGTCAGCGCGCAGCTCAAATCTTCTCAACTGCTATTTCTCTTGTTTAAATACCTAGATTAGTTGTTGAGTTGTTGCTTAAGAATTTCTATTACTGTAAATTAGTTGAGAGTGAGGATACATAGCAATCTTGATAGATTTGTAGGCTATACACTTCTTCTAGTGTTGAGAGTTTTCAATTGTAATTGTAAAGTTCTTGAGTGTTCATAGTGAAATAGAGTGGATCGTTTCTTCTCCGTGGATGTAGGATTGAAAAATCCGAACCACGTAAATCTTGTTTGTGTTCATTTCTTTTCTGTTCTTGCTGCGTTGATCGTTCAAGCAATTCCACAACAAATACGATGAATTTCAGTTTTTATTCCTTACTAATGCAAATGAATTTGACATATTATCAAAACTAAAAAGAAAAAGTATTCTGAAATATTATTTTATGCTGCAAAATACAACAGACGGTTGGGGATTGCCCAGGTTGGTCTTTGGTCTCATGATTAAATCGTTTTCCAAATGTTCAATTTTGCACTTATAGCCCCTTTTTCTTTTTCACTTTAATATTTTAACTTCTTCAAAATCTCAAAATCCAACACTATAGAGCACTCAACATCTTTAAAATCAAACAGCACGACAATAGTAGTAGCTAGCAGCTATATCATTTATCATCTTTCAACTCAATATTCCAACGTAAAATCCTACAGTTGAAAAGATTTCTCTTGTTAATTTTTCTGTTGTCTTATTCTTTCACTTTTACAGATTCTTTCGCCTTTGAAGATTTGAGTTATGGAACAAAATTATTTTCTATTTTAAAAGCAATCATAGCCATTGTTTTCAAAATTATTTTTGTGATTTTACTTATTTTGTGATTTGTGGACACTTTCGAAATCGAACTTTTGGATTATGATTAATTGGGATTTCGAACAATAGATTTTATTGACATGGTTATTTTCGGATGATTATTATGTTTTGGATTATCAAAATTTGAGTTTCATTTATTATTTTTTAAATCAGTGGTTATATTGATAAAATCGGAAATTGTGTTTAAAATTAGATAAGCCCCAATTTACTCTTTATAGCTCCCATAGTTAAATATAAGGTAAATTTCTAATTATTATTTTAAATAGTGCTATAAAAAATAAAATGGGGCTATTGATAGAATCACCCAATAGCATAAAAATATCTAAATAAATTCCCGGTCCACTAAAAATTTCAAGATAACGGCCCAACTAAACATTGGACGAAGCTACTGGGCCCTTTTATACAGTTGAGCCCAACTAGAAGAGCAAGTCCCAATACTTCCAAAATTCTCATTCTCGCCCTTTTCCTACGTTTTAAGCTTCCAAAAATAAATAAATAAAATAAAATCTCAACGAGAAATGAAATACCCCATTACAATTGATGTCACATAATTTATTTTTCTATTACTAATGGCCAATAAATATATTGAACAACAAAATTACACTTAGCCCATGTTTGGTTGGGTGTTTTTAGAGGTTGTAAAAGGAATCAATTAATTGAATCCATTACTCATTGTTTGGTTTGGGTAATGAGTTGACCATTACCCTTACTTGAGGGTAACCCAATTATCCAGTTTGTTATCCCTCAAAATAGAGGAAAAACAAAAGGAAAGAGAACCCCTTACTAATAATTCATTTCCATTGTTAAACCAAACACTCAATAAAAATAATGGTTATTATTACCATTCCACTCCTCTATTTGATTCCATTCCCTTTCCATTCATCTACTTGAACCAAACGAGCACTTATTATGTAAGGTATATATTTACGATATATACTTGGATGTATGCCTGTAGAAAAGAAAAAAAAACATATTTTTAATTGGCTGAGAAATCTTGAACATTCCTTGTTGTTGGTGGGCCGATGAACAATTCAGTCACAACCTCGGAGCTCAGTGTGCCTTGCCTTTCTTTCTGTTCCCTCAATTCACACTGCACATTAATATTCATTCCAAATAACTAATTCCAAACTTAAATAAACTCACCCACATGACAAACAATTATTATATGTCAAACAATCTTACCTTTTGTCGCAACTTGGAATTTTCTTCCAACAAATATTTTTCCTGAAATTTCAAAACAATTTAAAATTTTATGATTCTGAGGGAATAGCATTGTGTGTGTTGGATGCATGAACATAAAGATACCTTGGCTAGTAGTTTTTGTGTTTCCTCCATGAATAGTTGAGCCTAGAAAATGGAGTTAATTATCATCAAAATCAAATGAAGGTTGATCAAATGGTAGAATTACCTTTCTGGCCCTGATGTTGGTTAGGCTTAGGTGCAGCTGGTTTTCGGTTTCTTGAAGCTCTTGGAATGAGAAAGCTCCAAGATTTTGGCCTAAAAGCCTCCTGCACGTTAAATTAAGCTCTGTGTATTTCAAGGAAGAAACTTGTGAAAGAAGAGCAAAGGCAAAGGCGGAGAAGACAACCTTTGGGAATTCTCTAGTAGCTCTATCTTCTTCGTCATCAACACTGCTTCATGCTTTAAATACTGCAACTTTACCATCAGGGAACATTTAGATTTATTCATACATATAAAGTTTCAAATATGGTTGATCCAATCCAAGTGAGTGTGTAATGTGATTCATTTTGAATGAGCCCTTAAAATAAAAGATCACGACTTGCATTTATTTGGTCTTGGATATTAGAATTTCAATCCTTCTTGAGATTCAACACAATTTAATTTATCCCTTTCAGATTCTCACAACAAGCAGGCAAATTTTTCTACCGTAGAGTAGACTCATTCCAACTAGTTTTTCCTCCATCATTTATGTTAGTACATGAAGAAAAAAATGTGACAAGTTTTGATAGAGATTCAGATACATGTAAATATAATCGATAATAATAATTAAATTAAGCCAACCTGCATGCGTTGTTCAACTTCATTTCCCCGCTCTTCTCGTGCACGTTCAAGGTATCTCTCTATAGACTTTTGCATGCTAAAATTTCAACAAAATTATAAGCTGTGATGTATGATATAATTCAAAGTAATCAAAATGAAGGATTAATGCAATTTATTCTCTATCAAGTACTATTAGACAAGCATTCTTAGTACTATATATAGATAAGAATAAAATACAATATTGCAACGCAGAAGAAAATAGGAGATTTGTAGTGATAATTGCATAATAGTTTAACTGATAGGTGTAGAAACAATGACTATGCATTCAGTTAGATGAGAAATTAACACTGCTAAAAGCACTGCTACTTAGTTTAATAATCGAACAACGTCCAACATTAAAACAGCTACTGAGAAAAAAGAAATCATCAAGGTCCACATCAAAATTTAACAAGTAAGTGACAAACACAATATAGTACTCTCTCTGTCACTCATATTTATGCATACTTTTCATTTTTTGCACACTCTATTTTTAGACATTACTCCACACATAATTCTCACAATTTTACCTTTCCCAAAAAAAAATCACAATTTTACCTTTTAACTTACACTATTTATCAACAATGTACTTAACAATACCCTCAATATGGAACCCTTTCTACATATTTATGGAAGACGGATGGAGTAATACAAAAGTGCATAAAATTTCTAAAAATGGCTATATTTCCAATTAAGAGCACCGCTAGGTCTTTTACCCACCGTAGACATGAATTAACGGAATGCCAGATATATGGGTGCAGAAATAGCGTTATTCATATTCAATCCATATTATATCGAAGTTGTTTTTTTACCTTCATTTATCTATACTAGTAGGGATGTGCGTGTGATGCAAGTAAAAGTATTGAATTTCAATTATAAATATGTACGTAAAAAATAAATAAATCATATCACAATTTTGGAGAACTTTAGATTCATAGGGATTCTAATGTGATACTCCTTCTGTCCATGAAAAGTACTCCCTTCGTCCCATTACAAATGTCCCACTTTCTATAATGGAACGTTCCATTACAAATATCTCATTTCGTTTTGACAATATATTTTATCTCTATACTTAATATTTAAACAATTTTCACCAACTCATTTTATCTACTTTCTATACATTTCTTAATTTCCGTACCCAAAAGTAATGAGACATTTGTAATGGGACGAAGGGAGTATCATATTTTTGTTATTTTGGGGGTTCATAAAAATTATGTACTTTTCATTTTAAGACATGCCCTCACATCTTTTTCTTTTGTTTTGTACTTACAGATAGCCCTTATTTACAAAAAAATCATCATTAATCCAATTTCAACCACTCATTTCAAATTTTGATGGACCCTGGCTCTAGTGCATAAAAATCACGACTCATTTTATGAAAACCTGTACCCACCAAAAGTATCATACTTTTGATGGACGGATGGAGTATCAAATATACAAAGCCTATAAATATTAAATTATAAATTATTTTTAAAAATTAAAATAGGTAATAAGGATATTATAGGTATAATCAAATTTTATAAGAATATACACTTTTATTATAGTAATAATATACTATATGATATATCATATTGCACTATTGCCTTATAATATAAATATATAGGAAGGATATAATAGACAAATCAAATTTTGTAAAACTATTTTTTTTAACAATATGTATAGATTTTCATGTCTACTCCCTCTGTCCCATCAAAGTGTGCATGATTGTTGGTGGCACAAATTTTAATAAATGTTAGATTAATGTGTTATTAGTGGAAAAAGGAACCTATTTTTACTAGTAAAAGTGGTCTAAAAAAAGAAAATATACACTTTTATGGAATGGGGAGAGTATTTTTTAGCGCTTCTATTACTTTATAGTATATTGGTTTTATTATACCTTAGCTCTTAGTTTGGAATTGTAATTTAATTTGATTGTTTTATTATTTGGAAATATAACTATAGTTTCAAAATCTTACATAAGTAAATTATCTGCAACTTTTTCTTTTAGTTAATAAATTGGTAATGAGGTTATGATTTATAATCATGTCAAGTCTGTAGATCTACAATTGTAAACTGGCTTTATTTATCATGCTAACTAGGTTTCTAATTAGTTGTAGATTTGAGTTGGTAACTACTAACCAGGGTAAACTATATCCTTGTGATAAACTATAATCATATCTACTTCTTTTTTAGCAGAAAACCATATCTACTTCTTAGTTCTTCTGTTGTTACTTTTTAGTTATCAATTAATCACTGGGATTGATTTTCAATTGCTAAGGAATATAGTTAATTCCAGTTCCTAGTTAGTTATTTGGATTCGTATCATTATGACTTACAATTAATTATGTTTGAGTATTACTTTTTGATTTAATAATCACTATTAAATTAAAGAAACATATTTTGTAATTTAGTAAAATAGGTGGATTATCAAATAGAAAATCCACTTTTATAACTAAAAATCACTTTGCACCATTGATCTTAGTATGATTTATAATCATTATTAAAATAAAAATTACTGTAATATGTATAACATTATTATCATTTTATAGAAATTAATCATATAATGTATTAGTCTAAGATATAAAGAAACATTATCATAGAAAAACTATTATTGAAATAAAACGATAATCCACTTAGACAACTAATCTTGACAATTTATTTAGTCGATTCATTTTTTAATTATTATAAGAGTTTGTTTACTTTCAAGTGTAAGGAAGGGACAAGCTCCATTTACAACTTTATAAAAGTACTTCGTTTGTTTTAATATAATTAAGAATTCGAGCAGATCGTAAATTTTTTTGAGCAGCACACTTTTTCTTGGGCAAAGTATATATATATATATATATATATATATATATATATATATATATATATATATATATATTTGATAAATTACATAAGTAAATAAAGAAATTTAAAGACCGCACAACGGTGGATTCGAATCTAGGACGTCAGGCCTTGGTCATTAACCACCCTAGGCTAAGTACAATTTTATACTTAAGGAAGAGTGTTATAGTTCTATACTAAATTCTTATATAAAGAGTGATATAAATATATTATCACTCAAAATAAATAAAATATAAAGATATATTTTCCACTTTAAATGATGAATTTATACCTTATATATTATCCCTCTATTAAGAAGGATATATAAAAAACAAAGAGGGAAAAAGATCAGAAAATTGAGAGAGACTGAGAGTAGAGAGAGAACGGGAAAGATAGAGAGATGAGTTAAATTGTAGTATATATTTTGAGGAAAAATTAAAAGACGATAAAAATATACAATATGAGAAAATATTATCACTTATAACTTGTGATATTATTATCATGAATTTAAGTGAAAAAAGACTGCTCGAGAAAATTTTATTTTCTATCCGAAAAAAAAATTCAACTAAAAAAACGTGAAAAGAATGAAAAAAGGATGGAAATATATGTATTCCACCATTTTCAATAAAAAAAAACGCACCCTGAAGGAAAATTTGTACGGATCTTACTAGTTGGTAAATATGTATCTACTTATATAGACCCCTCAAGAAATATAGGATCCACCACCCTCACACGGCTTCTTTTTCTTTTGGGTGTGTGTTCTCTTTACTTGATAAATTCATCATGAAAAGAGGGATAATAAAAATTCATTTTTTAAAATTTTATTGTTTCTTTTCCCTTATTTTCTATAAAAAAGAATTATATTCTTTCTCATCCCTTCTTTTCACTCTAAGGAAGGATAATATTATCCCTTTATTTTTGGTGTGATAATATTATCCCTATTTAAAGTGAAAATAAGGAATGAAAAAAAGATAAAATTTTCTTATGTAGAAAATGAGGAGAAAAAAAAAGAGATTTAAAGGGTAAAAAATTTGCTTTTCTTTTCTCATGATAAATTTATCAATTAAATAGCACACATTTTTAATAGAAATGCCTCCATATTTTGCAAAGGGTGGGTTTTATTTAAGTAATTCAAATCCTGTTTCCTTTATATATGTTCAAAGTACTCACGTTTCACTATTAAATTCATTATTTAATAAAATCTATATAAATATAAAAGTTAGTATAAATATAATGAACGTGATTAAGATTTTTAATTTATTAAAAATTGAAACTTAAAAGAATTATACATGTACCTTTATCTTTGGAATAATCAAGTATTAACTATAAGAATTGCAAGTTAAATTGGATATATTGAACCTTAATTAGTAATTTTATAATTGAACTAAATCAATTAAAATTGAAGAATATTTGTTTAATAATATAAAACACGAGTGAAACACCAATAAATGAGTTGATTATATATAAATACATATACACTGTTGCTTAAAAGCATAATAAAAAAAATGAAATTACGATTAAATATATATTAATTGAAGCATGGTAGGATGCGCGAATAAATAGTCACCTAGGTTGAGCAAGTAGCAAATTCTTGATATATTAATTGTTTTTTGAACAACTGAAACTAAAAAGGATCAAAAGATCACCAGATTCACCACCAAAAAAAAATTAATAAAAATTCCACTGGTAATATGAGCCTAGGTTGCTATTATATGTGTCATAAGAATTAGTGATATAATTTGATGATGTAGCTAATTACTAATAATTATACTTTCAAACGCCACTAATTTTTATGACACGAATATTAGCTATTAAACCTCATGTCATTATTAAAAAAAATTATGTAGTGGAGGTTAATTATTTACGAAGAATATGACGGATGAATGAATAGCAAAATATCAGAAAATTATACATGTAGTTACCGATTTCTATAATTTGTAATAACAATATAACTGGTACTGATTTTTATCATGTTCTGACTTCTGTGGCTTATTTATCAACTGATATCTGTAAAAACCATAAATCTCTCTCTAAATTTACATTTTTTTTTGAACTGGTTTCCTATATTTAGTTTGCTAACTAAAATGATGGAAATCAAAGGTCAGATACCAATATCTTAATACTTAAAAGTTCGAAAAATAAGTGACTGCATGTATGATTAGTTTACCCATCAAATACCAAATGTAACCATAATCAAGGTACAAGTGCTACATTAATGAGTGAAGGTAAATAAAAAAAGTGGAAAATACAATTTATGGATCTCCTTCACAACCAAAAAATAATAATTACTGAGATTACATATGCACCTTCAAAACAATGCCTCAAGAACTCAGATTTTCAAGAACTTCAGTCAGATGTAGAAGAAGCTGGTAGGTAAGCAATTTTTATGTATACAACTTATCATTTACTCAGCCAGCTACCTAGTCTAATTGTACAATTAAAGTTGGGCAAATTAAATTTGAAATGTTGATACCATGCAACACCCAGAGATAAACCTAAAGCCAACCAACTTTTGAAGCTTGGTTAATTTAGTACAATAATATTACCTCATAAATTAGTATAAATTAATGTGAATAAACATAGACCGTAATGGTTCATAAAAATTCTTCCTAGTTGATAGCCGATTTTGTCATTTAACTGAACGCTATTAAGGCAGTTAAATGCTCAAGGGTCAAGGCACATGTATATTAATGCAACTACCTCACTCACTTTATAGCATTTATATTTATTGAAAATATTTGATCATCAGAATCATTTAGGTCACCCTTCAACTAAACGTTAGGAGTCAATCCATAATTCAAAAACTTGCAAATGTTTCGATCCTCTAACCTAATTTATTATTTTATTCATGTAGAATAAGTATTAACAAAGAGAGCAATTAGTGATATACATAATTAGCAGGCATAATGTGATTGCAATTTGCAAAATAAGCATCCTAGCTAGCTAATTAACATCAACGATCAGAAACTTGATGAAGATCATCATTATAATATTGTGGTGAACTCCAATAAGTATCGATTTCTCCACTCTTTATACTAGACAAAATATAATACTCCATTTGAAACAACAAGTACCTAAAGGCACACAGCCACACATTAATTGAAAGAAATTACTGTGCCCAATGTACTTGGAGTCAATATTTTGAATCATCATAGAGCCATACATAACAGTAATATAAGTACAAGAGCAAGTGATGAATTAAAGCATAGTATAACAAAGACTGATCAAAGTTAATTAAGCACATTAAATAGTTGTGAAGGAATGAATCCACTCAATCCGAGTTGGTTGGTTGATTGCAAGAAAATTAAAAAATTAATGAGTGAAGATTAGAACCTACTTGGAGCTTGAGAACTCATAGAGTCTTCCTTTCTGAGAGAAGATGATCAAAGAAACTTCTGCATCGCAGAGTACTGAGAGCTCATACGCTTTCTTCAGCAGCCCATTTCTGCGCTTCGAAAACGTCACCTGCCTGCTTGTTGGATTTTCAATTCGCTTCATTTCCACCTTCCCTCTCACCATTTTTTTTCTTAATTTTTATTTCCCCTCTTTCTACCTGTCACTGGAATTGATTCTAGGAAAGTACGTTTTACCAAAAGAAAAAGGGAAAAAGAAAAACTCTCATGAATCCCAAGCCTCACCAACAAACTAGCTAGCAAGAACCCCAGAGAGAGAGAATCAGATGGAGAAATCAGTAAAGATATATATATATATATATATATATATATATATATATATATATATATATGGCTGAAAGAAAATAAGAAATTGTAGACCAGAGGAGTGGGGGACCTTCCAATTTACACAAAGCACAGTAATGACCCCTATAAACCCTAATGAATTTACAAGCCAAGAAATCAAAATGCAAGGCTCTAAGCTATGAACCCTAGATTTTTTTTTTCAAGAATTGACTTAACAAATACTGGCAAGAGATTACTCCGAAATAGGAAAACTAACAAACGAAACATTCCATAGAAAAATCAAAATCAACCGCAATAAATCAGTAGTACGGAGAAGAAGTACTTGAGCTGGAAACCACAATGGGGAAGTAGAGAGATATACATAGAATAAGAACAAGAGCAAGCCCTTGCTCAAAATCTCATCAAATGAAATGAGCCGAGAATATTTGAGCAACAAGAATAATACAATCCCCCTATAAAAAAAAAAGAGAATAATACCAAGGATTTTTTTTGGATTATTATTATTATTATTTTATCACAAATATCTGACAATTATTGATGAAGACAATCTCTTTATTTTCATACCGCAAATTAAAGAATCCAACCTTTCCATATTGATCATCATCTCGGTCGTCCTACGAAAAGGGAAAGCTACGCAAAGAGGGAAAACCCAAATAAATAAACAAACAAATAAATCGATGTTTTATTTTAAATTTTCTAAATATGTAAACTTGTTATAAAGAAATGGAACTTGACTGTTTACAGCTACTGTGGAAACATGAGCTTACACAAAAAGGAAATTTTAATGATAAATGAAGGCAGTAAATGGATGGGAGTTATAACATCAACATCATCATCATCGTACTTTGATGTGACGCGTCAACCAATCAGCTTCTGACAGCGCATCATATTGTACACCATATCGCGACCAATGGGAATCCCATTTGTCACGTGGCTCAACCTCTTTGGCTCAATTTTCCAGTATTGGCAACAAGTAAGTGGTGATAGGCAGCCCTTTATAAAATCAAATCATAGATTTGAATGTTAACGTTAAAAAGAAAAAAATGAATGTTAATGTTAAAAGAAGAAAAAAGAATTGGTTTCGCTCAAAAAGAAAAAAAAAATTGGAGGTAAGCATGTTAAATTGTCCTCCTTTCTTCCAAGAATTGGAGACTTGGAGTACTCGCTTTAAAATTTATATGCACTTTTTTTTGCACATTATCTCTTCATTTCACTATTTTAATTCCTTTTCACTTTTCATGTATATTAAGAAAATGTGATTAGTCCCCAAGGGGACACCAAGCGGTGCGACCTCCTGTATGTGAACAGTGAGGTCTCGAGTTCAAACCCCACTGCTCCCCCTCCCCAACTCCCTCAAGTCAAAAAAAAAAAATGTGATTAGTGAAAAGGATAGAGGGAGTAATTTTTATGTTTTCTAAGTGCTCAAAAGTAATGGGATAGAGGGAGTAATTTTTATGTTTTCATTTTTTATATCCTTATTTATTATTTTCACACATCATTTTCATATTTAAGTGAAACATTAAAAACGGTTAGTTTAGTAAATACTCCATCCGTCCGCCAAGATTATGTCACAATTACTATATCGGGCGTCCGTCAAAATTATGTCACTTTTCTTTTAAGGCAATGGTCCCACAATCCTCTTTAATATTTTATCCTTATTAACACTCTTTATTTACAAAAAACCCACCCAAAATTCAATCTCAACCACACATCTCATAAAGTGGTGGGACCATTTCTCCATTACATCAAAATCATCACCAATCTTATTAAATCCCATGCCCAAGCAATTTCACATAATCTTGGCGGACGTAGGGAGTAGTATTTTTATATAATATTAATTAAAAAAAGTGGACTATCTTTTTGGGACATCCCAAAATAGAATAAGGATAATTTCATGGGACAAATGACGTATTATTTACCTAGGGATGGCAATGGGTCGGATCTGGACCGGATCCTGCTTGGTCCAGATCCAGATCCATGTTTTTTTACTTAGATCAAGACCCGGTCCAGATCCATTGGATCCAAAAAAATTGGGATCCAGACCCAGATCCATTAGATGCACAGGGTCTCGGGTCCAGACCTAGATCCATATTATTTTCTTTTCTAAAATAATTGTGACTAAAATTAACATTTCGAATAAGCAATACTTAAATGTATTTCCTACATCAAATTACATTTAACTATCTTCTAATTGTCAATTGTAAGATCAACTTGTTTACTTCCATGATTACTAGTTTACTACTCTCTCCAAGGTTTACTCCAGTCACAGGTGCTAAATTGCATAAACATGTTTCGTGCCTAGTTTCACTTGCAATTAAAACTATCAATTCATCTGTATATATATTGCGTTTTCATCAAATAGATACATTTTACTTATCAAAACAATAAACAAGAAAAGAAAAAAAATATATAAAAATGAGCTTAGGGATGGAGAATTAAAAATAAAAATATTATATATTTAAATATAACTGGGTCCATGGACCGGATCTGGGTTTTATATCAACTATTCTAGATCCGGATCCGATTTTTTAGAGAGTGGTCTAGATCCGGTCCAGACCGGGTCCAAATTTTGCAAGGTCCAAATCCGGAAAAAAGGGTCTGGATCCGCGGATCTGGATCGGGTCTCGGATCCATTGCTATCCCTATATTTACCTACAATCTACTTAATAATAACCTTAATGTAGATCATTTCTTCACCATCAATACTCTAAACAATTTTTTCTTAAAACTAGTGCCAGAAGCACATATGCATAACCATTTTTTGCTATTTTAGGACGTCCATAAAAATTAGTCTATTTTCATTTCAGAAATTTTCTATCACATGATGAACTCATTTTCTCACTCACAATACAATTAATTGTCATTATTAACACTAATTTTATGTTGGGCCCCTTCCCCTCTCACAATACCCTCACTATTTTTATTAAAACTTGTGTTGTCTCATTTTAAGACTATTTTTTTGTTGACGTAGGGAGTACATAATTGAATAATTTTATTTATTAGAAAATTTATTTAAAAAGATTAATAATTAACTCAGGACCATGAATTAATCAACCATAGATCTTGATGATCTAAGGGTTGAAAATGATTCTTATTTTATATCTTAAGAAGTGTACTTATTTTAGCCCTCCCCTATATATATATATATATATATATATATATATATATATAGGGTCGCATTCAATGGAAACCATTTCTTATATAGAGAATGAAGACCAAATCAAGGCCATTCATCTCAATCCAATCAATGATCCAGATTATTTCCTGATTTAATTTTTCATGTAATTAAATAATGGTTAATTACATTTATTTAATCCAGAAAAGGGCAAAAACGTCCACTCAAATTCACTGAAATGTGGGATCACGTTGAACAAATCCCGAAAATTACTCTTTTCCCTGATCCGTCAATGAACATAACAGGTGAACATTAATATGTTCATTTGTTTTCCGACGAACATTAGTATGTTCATTTGTTTTTCTACGAACATATCGATGAACATTAATATGTTCATTTGTTTTTCTACGAACATATCATCCAGCATTAGTATGTTCATTCATTTTTCTACGAACATATCAACGAACATTAGTACGTTCATTAATATTTTCTACGAACATTAGGTTCTAACTCCTTAATCAACCAAATTTTTCCATTATTTTTGCAGAAATCAACCAACAAAATTTATACAAAGGTTCTACCTTTTAACATCCAACTGGACTTTACAACCAACAGAATTTACGAACATTGATTTTGTAGTACAGAACCACCAAAATGGTAAAATTCATCTCACAAAATCGAAAATAGGGGAAGTAGATTTTGGGGATCGAGGCTGGATGTGGAGGAATAGGGGTCAGACGTTGGGGAGGGAGATGAGGGAAATGGAAATATAGTCGACGGTGGTGATTTCTCTGTCCGGCGCTATTTTAACTCAGTAGGGGAGATCGGTTTCCATTAGGGCGTGGAGGCCGCTGCTGATTAGGGCTAAGCTGGTGTTGGCGGCGTCGAGGCCGTCGGCGAAGGGGTTGAATTGGCAGACGAGGACTCGAGCTAAGGTTAATTAGCGCCATTGATGCGCCTCTGGGATTGGAGGCGGCAGATCATGGATTGGGAAGGTGGCGGGGAGGAAGGCGGCGGAGCAGCAGCAGGGAGATGGAGGCGATTGGGAAGGTGGCGGGGAGGAAGGCAGCGGAGCAGCAGCAGGAGAGATGGAGGCGATTGGGAAGGTGGTGGGGAGGGAGGCGGCGGAGCAGTAGGAGAGATGGGGAGGCGGCGGAGCAGCAGAGATGAAGGCGGCGGGGGAGGGGGGAGAGTGATTGAGAGATAGAGATAGAGAGAGAGCGTGAATGAGAGAGAGTGAGTGAGATTAGGGTTAAATAGAAAATGACATGCTTAACCTTTTGATTATAAAATAAATGAAAATTAATAAAATTAATCAATTAAATTACCACCATTAGATTAAATTAGATCAAGGAACCAGATTTGGTCTTCATTCTCTATATAGGGGAGTGTTCTCCATTGAACTCTCCCATATATATATATATATATATATATATATATATATATATATATATATATATACATCTTAAAATAAGAAATAAGAGCAATTTTTAATGTATGAATTTTATGTAGAACACGTATGAATTTGTTGTATAAATGTATGAATTGTGAAAAATAAATTTTTGCTACCTTTGGGATTTCAACTTAGTACCATAAATCCATCCAACAAGGTTACGAATCAACCGTAGATCTTGATGATCTAAGGGCTGAAAATGATTCTTATTTTATATCTTAAGAAGTGTACTTATTTTAGCCCCCCTATATATTTATATCTGTAGTGGATAAAATCCGACTGACCAAGAAGTCAGCAAAATCCTCGCCAGAGGAGTCAGCTATGTCTTCGCCAGAGGAATCGGCAAAGTCCTCGCCAGAGGAATCAGCGAAGTCCTCGCCAGAGGAGTCAGCTAAGTCCTCGCCAGAGGAATCAGCGAAGTCCTCGCCAGATGAGTCAATGATCCCTCTGCTCTGGCAGGGGCACGATCCCTCTGCTCTGGCAGAAAGCGCGATTCCTCTGCTCTAGCAGAGGCGCGATCCCTCTGCTCTGGCAGAGACATGATCCCTCTGCACCGACAGAGGCGCGATCCCTCTGCTCTGGCAGAGACATGATCCCTCTGCTCCGGCAGAGACGCGATCCCTCTGCTCTGGCAGAGGTATGATCCCTCTGCTCCGGCAGAGGTGCGATCCCTCTGCTCTGGTAGAGGCATGATCCCTCTGCTCCGGCAGAGGCGCGATCCCTCTGCTCTGGCAGAGGTATGATCCCTCTGCTCCGGCAGAGGTGCGATCCCTCTGCTCTGGTAGAGGCATGATCCCTCTGCTCCGGCAGAGGCGCGATCCCTCTGCTCAGGCAGGGACATGATCCCTCTGCTCCGGCAGAGGCGCGATCCCTCCGCTCTAGCAGCAGCAGCGCCATAGTAAACATTTCAACACGAAAGTATACAAACTGGATTATAAGCTTACGAAAACCTATTCAACGTGGCTGACTAGGTCAAATGAAGGTCACGACAAGTGGACTCCGAAGAAGTCGGAACTGTTAGGGTTTCAAGGAACAGTCCAACATACCCTAACCCTAGTCATCCCTCCGCAGGCCCATAACCTATATATACTACCTCACTAACACAATCGAGGCACGCCGTCATTAACACTCAGACTGATACTTATGATCATTCATACTTTAATCACTGCTACCTGCACTTATACTCTACACGATTTGCTTTCTTGCTCAATCAATCCGCCTTCCACGCTCTCACGGTCTGAAGTTCAGAACAACCCTGACCCGTCAGGCTGACTAGTCCGACCAACCAGACCGACTACTTCAATCCTGCTCTATTATTTCATTAATTTTACATTTTATTATTATTTTTACGAATTCCGTCAAATATCTTTTATTGTTGAACTGACTTGAGCGTCGGAGGCCCTTCCATCGACACCCCCACCGGTGTTCCTAGAAGGGCTCTAACGTGTTTGTGGTTCTCAGGTTGCTAGTGCCCGCCGATCCGGACGTACCCGACGTCCTATTTCGTGGTTGTTGGATCCATCCCCAACAATATCTATATCTATATATACATGCAATTTGTTCCAAACAAATTTATCTTTTATTTTTAATCATTCTTACGTGACACTGTTATTTGAACGATAGATATGTTATTTCGTGCTCGAGATAAATATTTATCCTTTATTTTACATCATTCTTATGTAGCACTGCTATTTGAACGATAGATATGTTATTTTATGCCCACGATAAGTAAGTAGCGATTGTATAATAAAAAAAATAATACTCCTTCTGTCCCATTACAAATGTCTCATTTTTTATAATGGGATGTCTCATTACAAATGTCTCATTCATTTTCTAGTAATATATTCTCTTTCTATACCTAATATTTAAACATTTTTCATAAATCTATTTTATCTACTAATCACACATTTCTTAATCTCCGTACCCAAAAGTAATGAGATATTTGTAATGGGAGGGAGTGTTATTTTTGGGTACGAAAATTAAGGAATTGTGTAATTAGTAGATAAAGTAGGTTGGTGGAAATTATTTAAATATTATTTTAAAAGTAAGTATAGAGAGAATATGGTGGGTGAACCCATTAAATTTCTTTAATTATTTATCAAAAAATAAATAAGACATTTGTAATAAAACACCTCATTATGAAAAATGTGACATTTATAATAGAATCATGTCTTAAAAGAGTAACTGAATTTTTGAATCAACTGCGCACATACTTTTCCTTTTTGAAGGTAATCTGAAATAGCGAAACCAATGCATCTTCATATTATTGTCTGGAAAAAAAAAAAGGAGCACCTTCATAATAAGGAGTTACATGGGATCCTATGTCCTACTATTTTGTGTGTACGACCGTGTACCACTCTTAATTTATTATAATTTTTAATTATATTTTCTTCAATTTTAATTTATTATGCTTTAATATTATTAAAAGATAATTAACAAGGGTTCATTCATCCAATTAGGATTTATAATTATTCTTTTATATTTATTTGAATTAGTAATTCATTATTTGGGTTCATTAATTCAAAGTTAGGGTATATAATTTTTTAAAATTTCAATTTTTAGTTATAAATATTAGTTAGAGTTTATAATATAATAATATTTTATTTTTATAAAAAATAATTATAAAATAAATAAATTAATAGTGGTATACAGTGATACACAAAATAGTGGGACCGAGGATCTCATGTGAAGATTTCATAGGTTGGAACTTTAATTGGAGTTGGGATGTTCTTTCTATATTATTATTCAAAAGCAACTCTTGCCTCAATGGTTAATGGTTTGACCATCAGTGACAAAGACGGCCTACAGAGACAGCTCGCCATAATTAATTAGAAATTAAGGTCCTGATTTAAATTAAATATCTAAAGTCTGGACCAGATAAAGTATATATCACTTAATTTCTAGACGTATACTATATAGATTATTGCTAGCTTTATTTATTTATTAGGAGTATAATTCAAAATCTTATTTAGGTATTTGATCAGTATGCGAACTCAGAAGAAAAGATATATCATTGCTAAATTAATTTCCTTTAGCAATTTCCTCCGCTCACCTCCAGTTCTCCTTTTTATTTTCTCCTTAGACGAGCACTTCCTTGAGTTTACCTTAAAGAAGTTTTAATGAGGTTCGACCCTCAGTTGCGTCTGTGCTCTTATAAGTTTAGATTCCCTTTTTAGTTTTTTTTAATAAAATTTCTATTTCAGCATTGCTAAATTAATTTCGCAAACAAATAGGAGTATTTTTTTTTTTTTAAATTTGTTACAACCAAAGAAAGGAAAAAACCCACTCACACTCTAGCTCCTAGGGTGACTCGAACCCCTGACCTATTGGTTGGAGGGGAAGCGTCTTACCAACAGACTGCGCTAGGAGTATTAATTTCGTAACCTCGACTGATAGGAGGTAAAAGTCGTAAATGCGCAATAAATTGTAATCAAGCTCATTAATTAACAAACTGATGTGCGCTCTCAAGGTTTTCATGCCAATGGTTCGTGTTCATTGTCAAAAATTCACCATTTTAAAAAGGGAAGTGAAGTACAACTTATTAAACGTATCCAGCTAATAGAATGTGAGTTTGAATTATTACATCATAAATAATAACTATTATTGATAATTTTTCCTAAGAGAGAAAAAAATCATTATTTTAAACTCGATTCTGGTTTTAAATATCTATATAATCTATATAAAAGAGGAGTTTTTTTTTCCCTCCATGTTTTCCCTATCTTTTTCTCTCTTCTTCCACCAAAATTTTCACTATTTTTTCTTTTTATTTTTTATAATTTAATTATTTTCTAAACATCATCAAATTTGATTCATGAAAAAAAATCAATAATATGTATCTTAAATTTAATATAGTATAAAAATCATCAAAAATTAATTTAAAATGAATAGTTATGAAAATTTTTAAATATTTTATTTTCTGTCTCCTCATTATAGATTTACAACTTTTTATTTATGTTGTATGAAAATATTTGTTATGATTAATAATAATATATAATATAATATGCATAATGAAAATTTTCATTATCGGATAATTTTTAAATTTATTTAGCAACTATAACATCATTACACTTTGTATAAATTGAAAATTTACATTTTTAAATTCAGAATTTTATTGAGTAATTGATATGAATTATTATATTTTATTCTTAAAACATATTTGTATTTATTATTATTATTATTATTATTATTATTATTATTATTATTATTATTATTATTATTATTATTATTATTATTATTATTATTATTAATAATTTATTTATTTAAATTTATCGTTTAATTTCAATGTCTGTCGTGCATCGCACAAATGAGCGTATACTAGTATTTTATAAAGATGCACACTTTGAAACCATTGTGGATGGAATTCATCCATCCTAATTAGATCTTAATCTATACTATATTAAAAAAGAAAAAGGGAGTTTTCAATTTCAAATTGATTTCAAATCAATTTCAAAATTGAGTGGCAATTTTGTAGTTAGAATAAAATTGAAAGTTTATTAATTTATAAGCTATACATCTTTTTTTTTTCTTTAACTTCTTATTTTTCTATTTTATTTCTTTTTTAAAATTGTGAAATTCGACTAATTATAAAATATTTGATATGCATATCAAATTAAAGATAATGACAAGAGCTTTAATTTGATATATGTTATGTAAATATTGGAATTAAAATATAAAATTATATTTATTTAAAGATTAAAACTTAAAAAAAATCTCTCTCCTCTCTCCTCTTTTTTTTGAATAAATCTATTTTTTTCAATTATCTTTTAACTTATATTTTTTTCTTTTTTCACAATATCATTTTTTATTAATATCAATTATTCTTTATTATTTTTATATTAAACTAAAATATATTTATCTCAAATTATACTCCATCCGTCCCACGAATCTTGAGTCAATTTCCTTTTTCGGCCGTCCCAAGAATCTTAAGTCATTTCTATATATAGTAAGAATTAGGAAAAAAAATAAGGGGTTCTAATTAAACTTATCTTAGTTAATTGTGTATTTTTCTACTTTATCACTTTTCTACTTTATTACCTACACACTTAAAATATTAATTTTCAACTCCTTAATTCCCATGCAGAAAAAAGTGACTCAAGATTCGTGGGACGGAGGGAGTAGTATTTTTAATTATATTTAGAATTTTTATATAATAATCAAATGATAATCAATTTTACTTATAAAATATAAAAATATTTTTCGTACGTTGTACGAGTGCAAATGCTAGTTGTGATTAATACACTAGCCGGATGATTTTTTTTTAACCTTTTCTGAATTAGAGATCGGGACACCATTTTCGTTTGATAGTTGTAATTTATGGCCCAAATTTTGTATTGATTTGTAAAACTGGCTGAAATTTTTAAAAATACATGTAAAAATACACTTTCTTAAAAGTTGCAAAAATGGCCCAATCTTTCAAAAATGTAAAAATAAATAAAAAAAATAAATATAATAAAATAAAAAATAAAAAAACTTGAACTTTCATAAAGTTCCCATTTATGGAAAACGCAAAAACAATGTCCTGATTCCTGAACTTTGTTGAAAGTGGTACAAATTCATGACCTTTAAAAAGAAATGCAAAATTGCCACAAGTTTTTATGAAAGTTACAAAAATGGTTCGATCTTAGAAGTGCAAGAAAACCAATGACATTTCATAAAAGTTACAAAAATAGCATGAGCATACACCGGAACACTTTTCAAATTTATTGTTCCCAACAAAATCACATAATCATCTTTTGTTGAACATCACTTTCAACTCTTAAACTTAAATGACGTTGTTTAACTCTAGTGAAACAAAGTTTTCGGAACATATACACATCAATTTCGAGTCTTCCACGTTATAGTTTGAGCCCGAAAGTGTAAGCTCAGACTAGTTTTACAATTTTTATGAAATGTCATGTTGTAACTTTCATGAAAGGCTAGGGCATTTTTTTTGCATTTTTTAAAGATTGAGCTTGATTTTACAACTTTCATAGGAAAGTTTAAGATATTTTTTTATAGTTCAAAGTTTATATCATTTAATACAATTCAATCTTGTTCAATCCAAATTGTGCTTAAAATAGATTGCTCGCAAGAAAATGAAGTATATTGTAGTGTCATGAGTTGACCTAAGTAATTCCACGAAAAAGACTTAGCAGTGCTATCAATTTATGTATCACACACGTAAAAGTAAATAAATTCTACACAATCTATCCAATGTTTCAAGTAATCTATCTCAAGCAACAAGAAATAAATTTAAGACGGTAAACAAAATAAAGGTTTCAAGATTTAAGGATTCTGGGACGATGGATCATCTTCTCGGGAAATCAATAAGCAAGTGAAAATAGTGCACGGCTAATATACTCACAAAATCTCCCTAACATAAATGTTCAAACCATAGCTTTGACATTCAAGTTAGAGTATGCGCTAATTAAATTATGTAAATTAACCAATTATTAGACTATACGTTTTTTATTAACTCTAATTCTGATTCAACCACAGTCAAATAACGAGTTATTCGCTCGATCTCACACGTTGCAAACATAATAAAAGCAGTGATCAATTGCTATATTGAATAACAACACAATTGAATTAAATAACGTGCATCACTAATTCACAAGCAAATCAATAATATCTAATTAAATCATCAAGCCCTAGATTAGATATTTAATTCATCATAACAAAATAATTCATGCAAAAAAAGGAAATAATTAATGAAATAAAAACTGAAGAAAAAGAGAATAAAAATCTTACAGAACTAACTTGAATTCTTCCTCCAATGATGGCTTGTAAAGTAAATCCTACATAAACTTAGTGTTTTTATATTCTCTACAAGTTTGAGAGCATAAAATTGCAAGGAGAAATTTAGAGTTCTGAGAAAACTGCCACTTCTCACTTAAATTCCTGTAAAAAAAATTGTCTTAGTCACCGTAGGGTGGTGCTCACCCTAAGGTGACCATGACTTCTACTACACAAAAAGCATATTTCTTGATCTAAAATCACCATAGGGTGATTGTCACCTTGGGTGACACCACTTCCTGCTAGTTTGATGCTCCAAGTGAGCTTGGGCTCACTGTCACCTTATGGCGACTTGAGTTTCTTTTATTCTCTTTAATGCTTTTTTTTTCATTTTTAGGATCTCTACATTTCGGCACCATTTTCTTTCATTTCAACTTAAGAATACCTAATTCCATAAATATGATAAACTAAGCTTAATTCAAAAAAATAAAATAAAAAACTACACTGGACTCCGTAAGAAAACTACGACTAAAATGTTCAGAAAATAACACAACAAACGACAAAAACAACTACAAAGTTTGAGCCATAAATTACAATGATCCATTTTCGATCTATAGAAAAATACATACTAAAAATGTATCAATAATTATGAAAATGATTGGGCATAAACTTTGCCGATGCACCTAAGTTTTTCAATTAAATTTTATACGAGCATGGAAATTGAAACCATGCCAATGTCCTTTTTGTAAGTTAATTGAGAAATTTTAGTTGTGTTTATTTGCTATACTAAAAAAGTGACGACTGTCTCCGCAAACCAATACGAGTCTTTTCTAGCATGATTTATCCTCACTCGCACGCTCCTTGAGAAGCTTTTCATGGGGTCACCCATCATGAAATTGCTCCAAGCCAAGCACGCTTAATCTTGGAGTTTCTTCAACATGGTAATCATAAACGAAGATGAATTTTTTAAATATGAGTAGCGCCTATTAAATCATTTAAGCTCTCACTGAATATGTAATTCCATATCTGCATATTCTTGGAATCCCTATCTTTTTGGTGTGTTTTGGTTCGTTTATATACTCCCCACTTCGAATCCTTAACATGAGTCGCTTTTTGTCCGTGCCTTGTGCACCAACGATCACTCCTTACTTCTATCCTTGGCGTCACACATGTTATTGAAAACATGTTTAAAAAAAAGAGTAAAAGTAGAAAAATCGTATAACTATCAACCCGTTATGAAATTTTGTCAATTATAGTGAACAACATTTAGTATATATGTAGAGTCATGTTTAGAATACTTACCTCTTAATCAAAGCTGAGTCTATTTTGTGCGCGTGTGTTGGTCTAGTGGTAGAATGATAAAGTGGTAATATATAGGAGTAACCTATTTCATAAAGTATATAACTTTTATATCCTCACATATGAGTTTTGTAGGCACTTTTGGGGTAAAAGTAGTTAAACACCCTTACGAAAAGTTAAAAAAATGGATGATGTTGACTTCTCATTTAAAAATTCATTTTATTTATGATTTAAAAAATAAATTAAAGTTGAAGAGAAACGCTGACTTCAAAATGTAAGATTTATGATTTTATGTACACCCCCTCCAACTTTTAGACGAGCACTCTTTTTCCTCTAGGTTTTCCTTAAAGGGGTTTTAATGAGACTCAACCCTTAGTCTACTTTTAGACGAGCACATTTTTTTTTTAATAAAGCCGCAATTTAATAAAAAATGTACACCCACTATGACTGCGAAACTAATTGTGAAGTCTACTCTTATAATTTACTCCCTGCCGAAGCTCGTCGTGAGACTTCGGGCAAATGATATTTGTATTTTCCTATATATGCCCTGCAATTAAGGTTACTATTAATGGCAAGTAATAGGGTCGAACCCACAGGGAATCGGTGTATCACAGTACTCGTGTCACAAGCTTTATATTTGGATGCCCGTCTCTGGGCAAAGGTGTCACTCGTCAATCTGTGACCAAACAGAATTGAAATCTATATATGGGCAGAATGTAAAAGCTGAAAGAGAAAACACAAGAGAAAAAAATCAGTAATAAAAAGAACCTGGTCTGGGCATAGTCTTGGTTTGATATGAGATAATTCTTTCGGTCATAGGTTCAAGGATTTTCATTGTGCGGTTACATCTTTGGTTATGGACAGTAGTCAATAGGTTGGGCCTCTTTTTTTACTCGTCACGTGCGCAGCCTACCCCATCCTCATCCGTGCCCTTCATATGGCTGACGGACCCAAATGACCCATAAGCATGTCCGAGGACCTACGATCACCTTTCCCACATTTGCCGCACTATGTGGACCCGGATTTCTCCATTAACGGTTCCACTTGTTGGTTGTAACTTGGTTGTGCCCAGAACGCATCGGCCGCATGAAGCTCTGAATTTGCCCAAGTTGTATTGGCATCAGGCCAAATACTTCGGGAATGTGATTGCACAACTCCTGTGCCCGTTTTGACCTCACGAATTATAATTATCCCATATTAACCTCCACTAGCCCATACCGGGCTAAGGAGCTTAGCTACTCATAAACGTACAAATAAAGGCAAAGTCAATAAAGAAAAACATACTTGAATAGAAAATTATCTAGGCGAAAATTAAACAAAGTACTTGCCGGCACCAACTCCGATCATAGACGAACAAAACATAAAACAGAAAAGTAAAGTGGCTTGTGGCCGTGTATCTACCTCACAGTCACTCAACACATGAACATAAACTAAGGAAAGCTATTAAAGGAAAGTGGCCGCGTAGGGGGTCGTCCTGGATCAGTACACCGCCGAAACTTCAACTCACAGACCGTCAAAGACTTTGAACTCTGGCAGGTGCATCCATATTTATAGAGAAGGCATGGGCTAGGGCTTGGCCCAGAACAGGTGGCGACTGGGCTAGGGTTTGCATGGTTGGTTCTTTCCTTCCATGGTGTGCCCTAGGATCTGTAGAGTCTCCGGTATGACAAGAATCTCAGCTATGGAAGGTAAGTGGATTTCCTTTCTTTTCTGGACCCGAGGGGCAGATTCTCCTGCCTGTGCCTATTCACTCAGGCTGTGCCCAACTTCAACTTCTCTCTTGACCTCTTTTCCTTTGCCTTCAATCCCTTGTTTCTGCTCATGTGGCTTCATCTGGGCCTCCTGCCCAAACACGATCCGATCCCATGCGGTATTCGATGTGGGCATAGTATGGTCTGTGCTCTTGCTTGCAGTTGGGTACTTGCCTCTTTCGCGGAATGGAGCTGGTTTCCTCCTTATGCCTCCTGCACACTTCCTGTGCCCAAAACATGCCCTCCCAGGCATAAGCACACACAAAAACATGCAAAAAGACTCGATCTAAACCTAAAAATAGACACAAAAAGAGCACGAAAAACAGGCTCGTCACTCTCCCTCGTCCGAATCATAACATCCCAATTTTTTTTTGAGCATCTCATTTATAGTGTCCCAACCCAAAAAATGAAATAATTTACTTTATCTACTTTCTCTATCTCTCTATTCATTTACTTTATCTTTATCATACTTTTTCACTACTCTTTCTACCTCTCTCCTCATTTACTTTATCAATCTCTTAATTTTTCACTTTTCTTTCTATATCTCTCCTCATTTACTTTATCTCTCTCTTACTTTATTTATATTTTCTTAATTTGCATGCCTTATTTTTGGGGATGTTATTATTGGGACGGAGAGAGTATGATTTTATGAATGAAATTAGCAAATTAAATATTAGATACGCTGACTTCGAAATATGAAACAAATTAAATACAAAACTACAAAAAGTTAACTCGCTGACTTCAAAATTTAAGAAAGACACGGTGACAGAGCCCGTTGGTGTAGACTCCATGCAAATAAATTTATAGCTTCTATGCTCACAACTAGGTTCCGTTAGCAGTAAGTATATGGTCGATCCCCTGAGGAGTTTGTGTATTCTTCCCTCTCTTGTCACAATATCAATATCAATCACTTTGGGTTGTGCTTTGGTAAGAGCGCGAGGAACAAATAACTGATATAATCTGGACTGATGATTGCTTTGTCTCCATGTTTGATTCCTTTGCACGAACTGAGAGTGTTTCATTCTTCCATGATTCCCCCTTAATTGTTGTCGAGGGTATTGTTTCTTCAGTGATCCAGACTGGTGGAATCTCAGTCTAGTAGTTCTTTCATCCTTTTTTTTGTGCTGGTGTGTGTGCTTTGACTTTCCCTGATGGCTTTGATGATGTACCATTGGGTTTTGTCCCTTCCAGTATCTTTCGGATGATCGACCAAGGTAGTTTGTGGAGGAACATACGGATACGGCATCATTCTTCTCATTCTGTATTCTTCTTCAGTATCTGTAGACTTAGTTGATGTGTCTTCATTCGGCTCTTCAATATCATCAGTTACTTCAACTTCTTTGCCCTTATCTTCTGCAGTTAATTTTCCTCCAACACTGTCTATTAGTGTGGTTGAGGGAAAATGATTCATCGTTGGGGATTTCTTCATACACTTCTTCACCCACTGATTTGTTTGATCATTCAGTTGAACTGCTTCTCGAATGGTTTCATCGAGTTCCCTTGAAGATCGCTTCAGATCATTCTCGGTTTCTTTGAGTAGAAGCTACAGATTGGTCTTTTCTGATTGAAGTATTTCCATCTTCTTCATCAATTTATTGTTTTCCACGATCAGTTCATCCATGTCTAACTCATCTAGAAAGTAGAGAATGATTGTTTCTTGTTTGAACTCCACTTTACTGATTTCATTTTCTAGTCTCTGATTTTCTTTTAAGAGTCTCTCAAAGAGATTTCTTAATAACTGATATTAATTCACACATGACTTGATCATACTCTTTTACTTCTTCTAGAGATAGTATTTGGGACTCTAATTTTCTTCTGGAAAAACGTAGGAGTCATCAGAATCAATATTCAAGGATCTCATCCTTAGTTCGCCGACTTCATAATCATAGCGATTTCTGAAGTTGTCTGATGAGCTTTCAGCATCCTTTACCATGAGTATTTTGACTTTTATCAAATTCAGTTGAGTAGCTTGATGATGATTCGGTTGATGAGTATGTATCATCAGTATCTTCAGCCTTCATTGCTGCCTTTCCTTTTCCATATTTCTTATCTCTTTCGGCTTCCCAGTCTCTTCTTCTCTAAATAAGAGAGCTCTGGGTAGTCAGTTTTGTAGTGACCTTTCTTGCCACATTCAAAACATCCGACTTCACTCAAGTCGCGAGTAGATGACTTCTCTTCTTCATCTTTGTTCCTGGAATATTTCTGTCTGTACTCCTTTAGTATTTCTTGAACTTGGATTCCATTTTGCTAAATATTTCAGTATGCAATGCGTACTGACTGAAGACGTCTTCATCGTCAGTTTCAGTCGACTTTCTTGACTGATTTCTTTGTTCCTTTGATGATGCTTTTAGTGCTGCTCCTTTCGATGCTGATAGAGCATCTTCGTTAGATGTTCATGTCCTTCTTGAATTGTTCCTTCAATTGATGTCGAACTCGTTCGCCTTTAGGTCGGAGAAGAGCTTTTTTGTTGATAGAAGGTTGATTCCAGGTTGTTCTGGTGAGAAACGACATATATTTGCCAGTCGCTTGTTGGTAGTGCACGATGGATCTTCAGGTTGACTTCCCTTTGATTGTATTTATCCTTGGAGATAGCTTGAATGTCGCTAAGCACTTGATTGAATCTGGTCTCCATTTATTCGATTGACTCATTCTTCAACATCTAGAAGTTGTCAAATTTCTGGCAAGCGATTGATAGCAAATTCTTCTTGATTTCTTCTGATCCAATGCGCACTCTTTCAAGAGTGTTCCACATCTCTTTAGCTGTTTCACACTTCATGATCTTCGTCAGGTGTTTGTCTGGTACTGTACCGGAGATGATGTTCTTCACAAGATTGTCTAGCTCGACCTGTTTTCTTTTTTCTGTTGTGAGGTCACCATTTCCTTTGAAGTACATGATTGGGCCGTTGGTGATGACTTCCCACATTCTGTAATGTTGTGCGGTGAGAAAATTTTTGATTTTGAATCTCCATTTTTCATAGTTATTCACAGAGATGTCGGTAGAGAAATTGGTCTGCTAAAGTTAGTCACCATAATAAACAAATAAGGCAAGTAAAACAACGCACTTAGCACACAAATAAAAAGAGGATCTAGTTCAGTAGAACCGGGTTAAAGCAGTTTGTTCTTGCGAACAACCTGCTCTGATACCAATTGTTGGGTCGTAGGGTGCTATTGAACTGGTGTATGGGGGGATACACCAGTAGGATTCTTTAAAACTTTTTTACTGAAAGTATAAGAGAGAGAACTGAAGAAGAAGATCAGTTGCAGGAAAGAGAGTTCAGTCAAGTAAAGGTAAACACAGAGTATAGTGAGAATTCTTTTCCAATAGACTGGGGAATTATCAGATGGAGTTCTCACGCAGGTGCGGAAGCTAAGTGAACATAAAAATCCTTTAGTGCGACAAGTTACGGATTTTAAAGTTTCTCTTTTTAAGTTAACAATTTCAGTATAGAATTATTGAAAACAAAAATCAAAAGGAAATACTGAAAGCTGTAAACGACACAAGATTTTTACGTAGTTCGGAAACACGTTCCTACATTCCACGGTCAGTCAATCAGGCGGACGAGTACTCGCTTGTACTTACGGGTGCACAACAAACCTTACGACTGAAACAGTTGTTTCAGTATCAATAAGCTGGGTTGGATTTCTCTTCTCTTTTCTCAATCTCACAGATACGCTAAGACTTCACACGTCTTGCTTGCGGGGGCTGAGAAATCTTCGAGTTTAGACAACTGTCTAAAAATCTATCACTCAAACTCTCTTTTTGCTCGTTTGAAAAAGGCTTGATCTTCCAACTAAATTACAGAGAACATGCTCTCTATAATATGAACTTAGGCTAAAGGTTTACAATGGATTGCCTAAGTATTATAAGAGAATGTAGGTAATCAGGAATCTGATTTGAGCTTTGTATATTCTCTTCTTCGATTCAAACTTTGGATGGTTGTAAATAGGCTGAGTTGCAAATTCGGCAGAGGTTCAGCTTATGTGTTTGAATCGGTGAAGAGTGAATTTGAACGTTGAGCTTATTTATAGGCAAGGTCTTGAATTGATCCGCTGGAGGAGATGTTCTTCAGAAATTGTCGTTGTGAGACATGCTTGAATTTGGGCTCAAGTCTTCAATCTTCTGTTCTCCATAAAGCTAAAAGTGGTAATGTCTTCTTTCGCTTGGAGATGGTGTTTGCAGGCCGATGTGACACGGAAAGAGAAGCTTTGTGTTAGGAAGGACGATCTCCTATCTTCGACATTTAATGCTTTTGTCATTTACATTAAATTTACCTTGTACGGCGGTTGACTTCTTCAGCTTCTTGAGGAACGAACTGATGCATTCTAAAGTATCAGTCCGAGTATTGTCAACTAGTCCTTAGTGTCATTCCTTCAGTCGGCTCTGTCGATCAAGTATCTTCAATCTTGCTTTAGTCAACGATCTTCATTCTTCAGTCTGGTGTCTTCAAACACTGGTCTTCAGTCTTTGTCGCTTCAGTCTAAACTAGAGAGGACTAAAACACTTAAGTCCGAAAAGAGTATTAGTCTAGAGAGACTTCTATTAGTTTTGGTATCATCAAAACAGGAGGTTGAATATATCTTTTTGTGTCCCAACAAGGATAATAATATTTCTGATTATGAAGCTCTGACAGTGATGTGAATTCATTGGAGTCAGATGAGTGTAACGATGTCCGACCTAGACGAAAAAGAAATGTGTATGATCCAAGGTGCAAGCACAAATACTTAAAGATTAAGCTTGGGTTGCAGTTTGAAGATGGTTTTCAGTGCAGAACTGCTCTCACTGAATGGGCTATTGAGAATGGAAGGTTCATACGCTTTAGTATGGTTTCTAAAACTCAATGTGAGACAATATGCACATCTCCTTGTACTTGGAAAGTATATGCCAATGATGTGAAGTGTAATGGAGCATTTATGATCAAATCTATGAGGGGATGGTAAACATACATGCACCAGGTCTATGGATAATAAACTCATGAATTCAAGGTGGATAGCCAACAAGTATGTGAAGGTGTTTAGGATGAGACCGAACTTGTTAGCAAAGTACTTCGGGGCAGACATATTAGAGAGGTATGCAACTAATGTACCAAAAGGTAGATTGTACAAGGCTAAGGCACTTGCATTAGAGCTTGTGAGAGGGTCAGTGGATGAACATTATGGCCTACTTAGAAGATATGTGGCTGAACTAATGAGGGTTGTTTAAGGTGTTTTTGGGAGAAGGACATGTGTTTAAATGATTCTACTTGAGATTTAGCACATTGATAAAAGGCTTTAAGATGGGCTGTAGACAAGTAATTGGGCTTGATGAGTGTTTTTCAGAAACATATTTGGGTGGAATCTTGTTGTGTGTCGTGGGGAAAGATGAGAACAATCAAATGTTCCCAATATCGTGGGCTATTGTTGAGATTGAAAATGAAGAATGGTGGACATGGTTTCTGAGAAATTTGTTTAACGATCTAGGGGTTATAGATGGTGAAGGGTGGACTTTAATTTATGACCAGCAAAAGGTAATTGTATTTACACTTTTAATGTCAACTGTATCACTTTATTAAAATAGCAGTCTGTTTATATGTTTTTTAGCAATTTATTTACATTGCTTTATCTTTATTTTAGGGCCTTGAAAATGTAGTAGGCAATTTGGCATCCCTTGCAAAACACAGAAACTGTGCAAGACATGTTTACATGAATTGAAAGAAAAATCACAGTGGATTTGCCTTGAAGAATATCTTCTGGAGCGTTGTCACGTGCACCTATGAAGAAGAGTACATGTTAGTACTAGAGAAGATGAAAGTAGAAAGTATGCCAGCTTTTTAAGATTCCACTTGATAAAGATGTCCACAAATTCTGTAAGGCCTTTATCTCTGAAAATACTTGTAGTGATGTGATTGATAACAATATATCAGAGACATTCGATAGTTACATTCTAAATGCTAGAAACAAACATGTCATACATTTGTGTGAGGAAATAAGGACTGCACTTATAGTTAGGCAAGTGGATAAAGTGCAAGCAATGTCAAAGGTTTGTTCAAAACTATGCCTTGATATTGAGAAAAAAATTGAGAAGTTGAGAACTGATAGTAGATGGTGTATTCCAAAACCTGCCTTGGGTGGAAAATTTTAAATTCACAATGAGGCAGATAAATTTATGGTGAATGTCGGGGGGGGGGGGACTCTTGTATATGTAGGGTATGGCAAATTTTGTTTCAACTTAAGACACTTAAGTTGACTCGCAAGAGAATGAGATCAATTATAGCGCAGTAAGCTAACCCAAGTCAATTCACATGGAAAGCTAAATAGGGAGACAACTTGTATTGCACACACACAGGAAAGGAAAAAAGTCAAACATTCTAATCACGTTTTGGGTCAGTCACAGATTTCTAACTAATCACGAACGTAAACCTTAAATCTACTTCTAAATAAAAGATAAATAAAGAAACATACAGAGCAGAAAAAATTCTACAACAATATCTAATCTTAACATTAAGCAGAGAACAATAAGAAGATAAGAATTGAAACAGACGTACGTTCACTAATTCTAAAACCTAAATTCAGAATTAAAAGAACCATAGGTAATTCATTAACAGAAAACAATAAATGCAGAATTACTCAACATCATAATTACATTAAAGATAAACATAAAGAAATACTTTACTGAATGATACATCAAAATTCCAACGGTAATTCGCGGAGTTCACAGGAAAAGGGAAAATATTGACAATTCAGGAAATTAAATCACACGACAATGAAAATTCAAATACAAAAAAATTTATTCAAATCAAGCAAAGTCTTCTTCTAGTTCAATGACACAAGAAATTCCTAAGTGAAAACTAGAGTGAAATTGTGGAACTGACTCCTATTCCTAAAAAAAAAACACGAACTGCTTTCTTTTCCTGTCTCGTTCTCTTTTAATTAAAATCAAATAACTGCAAGTTAAAGGATGTCGACTGCTGCCACTATCGGACGGAGGCCGCAAGTCACTGCGGCTGTGGGGGTGTGGCTACGGCTGTGAAAGGGTGCGAGCGCAGGGGCTGCGGGCGCTGGTGTGCTGCGGCGCTCCGGCTCATTGATCTTCCTTAGCTACTCTCATTCTTTTTCACGGTTAACCACAAATGTTCTCTTCGACATCAGTCCTGCAAACACACCAAAACATACTCAAAAGTACCAAACCTTGAGCAAAAACATATCATAACAACATCATGCATACACATAAAATTATAGCAAAACATAGATAAACAACAACTTACAGGTATCTCATGCATTCATGCAATAAGTGCCATTCAATATATGCAGTTAGATCCATATACGTTTGTGAACGATTGTTACACAATAGAAAAATATCTAGAAGCGTATAAATTTAGGTTAGAACCATTGTATGATGAAAAATGTGGCCTATGGTTGAGGGATTCAAAGTGAAGCCTCATTCTACTAGAAAGATGCTTGAAAGGCCTAAGGAAAAAAGAAGAAGAGCTGTTGAGGAAGTTGATGAGAAAATTCGTAATAGACTTAAGAAGGGTGGGTTTGAGACGACTTGCAGAAATTGTTATCAACGAGTAACGCCAGATGGTGTAAGAATGAGGCAGCACCAAAATCAATAAATATATGATTTTTTTGTGTGACTTTCAAAACCAATACACAAAAAAAGAATTATGTATATGATTTGTAACCTGAGAAAAACATATATATAGGCAAAAAATTAAATTAATTTATAATAATAATAATAAAATAAAAAATAACCTTTTTTCTTAAATTGGTCGTTTTGAGCAACTTTAATTTGATAGAAATTGAATTGCAAAAAGAAAGAATAAAAAATGAAAAAGGAAAGATAAAAGAGTTTAAAATGCTTTTCAACTTAATATTGAAATTCTCTCAAAAAAAAAAAACTTAATATTGAAATAATTTTCACATTTTACATTTATTTTTTATATATTATCAAATTAAAAATTTTATTGTAATATTTAATTTGATATGCATATTAAATATTTTATATATTTTAATATTTTATTAATAAGAGAAATAATATAAAAAATTAAAATAGAAAAAAAAACATCTGAAATTAAAATCTCTAAAACTTTTTCAGCTTTTGGCTCCCACCCTTTTCTCTTTATGTGTGCATGAACTTGGGTGCTGCAATAAGGAGTCAACTTCGTTAATTTGTGTTACGTTACATGACAACTGGCAATGATATTTAGTTGATTCCAAATTTATTTTTCTTCCAAACAACTAACCCTAAATCTTGATGATCTAAAATTTAAAAATAATATTTTATATTCTAAAAAATATTTTTTATTTTAGCTCACCTTTATATATATATATATATATATATATATATATTGATGATCTAACAGCTGAAAATAGTACTCCCTCCGTCCCCAAAATAAGTTCCTCTTTGGGGACGGCACGGATTTTAAGGAAAAGTGATAAAGTGTATTGATAGTGGAGAAAAATATGTTATAATTAGTATTGAAAGTTGTGAAAAGGTGAAAATGTGTTATAATTAGTATTGGGAGTAGTGAAAAAGTGAAAAGTAAGAATAAATAAAGTATTATTAGTGGTGGGGTAGTTGTCCAAAAATGGAAAGAAAGAAAGAGGAACTTATTTGGGGGACGTCCCAAAAAGGAAAAAGAGGAACTTATTTCAGGGACGGAGGGAGTAGTATTTTATATTCTAAAAAATATTTTTATTTTAGCTCACCTTTATATATATATATTAATTTGAAATCACACATTAAATATTTTGAAAAGTTATCTATTTTTAATTTTTTTTCTTATTATAACATATTTAAATGGAAATATGTAAATGGAATATTAAAAAGTTAATGATAGTTTCTTAAAAAAAGTTAATGGCAATTAGTTATTTGCACATAATTATAATAATTATAATTAAACGTGCTAGAAAATTTACAAATATATTAATTTGAGTTTTGAACTTTTGACTTTAATTTCTCTTTTATTCACAAAATTGCCACCTAAATCAATTTTAAATTGAAAATTGTATTTTTAATATAGTATAGACGCCGCCAATGCCTCTGCCTTTAGAAGAGAGATAAAATCAATTTTTATGAGGTTCAAAATTAGAATAGTTTAAAAAACCATTCTTTAAGATTCTTCTAATATATTAAAGAATATTGTGCTAATTGTTTTTTTATGCAAAAATAAATATACTACTCCCTTCGTCCCATGAAGCATGACCAAGTGCTTTTCGACACGGATTTTAATAAATTGGTATTTTATGTGTCAAGCGTGGTAGGTGTAAAAGTAAAAAGGTGAATAAATGGTAATTTTTTTGCCATATAAGGAAAGTGGTCAAGCTTCGTATGACAAACTAAAAAGGAAAGTTGGTCATGCTTCGTGGGACGGAGGGAGTACTATAAATTATGGTCTTGTGGGTATTGCTTTACAATTTTTCTCTCTTAGTTTTTGTAGATATATATACATTTCTCCAAGTATATAACTTATGAGAGCATGAATATTGTTCGACAGATTTTGATCGATGAGGGGATTGAATGTTTGTGTATGGTCAAATCTTCACAGTTAATTCAGATAAATTTGCCATTTACAAGAAAAGAATAATAATAAAAAAAAAAAACAAAGAGAGAGAGAGAGATGAATTTGCGGTCAATCTAATGGGCTAATGTTATTTAAATTGGGTAATTTTAAACATAGCATCAAATTTTCTTATTGTAGCCCAATATATTAAATAATATTAAAAAATATTTGTAGATTTACTATTTTATCCTCTTAGTTATAACTTTCAAATAAAATATCACTTCTTTTTGCAGCTAATGCGTATAGCCTCCTCCTGAGAAATAATCACCAGAAACCCCGAGATATAATCACATAACCCCCTCCCCTCCTTCCTGAATTTACCATAGCCGCCTCCATCTCCTCTTATTCCGATGAAGGTCGCCGCCGATTTGACCACCACCATCGTCGCCTCTGCTTCTCTCCTACTAACCCTCTCTCTCGCGATCCAGAACACGCACGCACACAAAGAGAGATCGCCCCACTGTTCGCTATTATTTTTACTACGCCGCAAGTATACGGTGTAGTTGCAATATAGGGAAGCAAGGTCGTATTCCACAAGGATTAGTAGTCAAATTCTAGTGATTACCTTAAGTCATTATGCTAGAGCTATTTAGACTAAACAAGGAGGTGAGTGGTTTGATTAACTAACAAATTCAAAGACAAAATAAGAACAATCAAACAAAGTGGATTAATCAAGTGACGAAGATGGTTTAGGGATTAGGCATCGATGGATTAGCAATGGACTTCAATTTAGCTCAATATTAGTCTTGATATTCCTATTTATCTAGAGTGATCTCCCAACTAGTTCTAGCCCCCTCCCGGACGACTAAAACGGTAGATTACGGGTCATAGTTGCCGTTCCCCGGTCAACTTCTAACCTATAACTCCCAAAAACACAATAAGATCGATAAACTCTCACCCAACTCTCAACCTCCCGGTTTATTGAGTCAATATGTTTCAAGCTCCTAATCTATTATGATTATCCTCTCCCGATTCAAATCACAAATGAGAAATGCATAGAAAGTGGCTAACAATCCATACAAGAAAGAATACTAGAGCTTGAAAAGATAATGACAAGGAAGTAATCAAGACATATGTTAAGCATAATAATCAATCCATTACATAATCTACTAGCCTAACCCCCAAACCAATGGGGGATTTTAGCCTAACATGTTCACAAACAACAATCCAAAAACAAAGAGATACATAAATGAAATGGAGAGTAAAGTGACAAATCCTATTTCAAGGTTGCTTTCTTCCTTCTCTCCTCTTCAATGCTTCAATCTTGGTAGGTGGGTGTGTTAATGGAGGCTAGGGTTTTGGTGTGGAGTATTGGGGAAGATGAAATTGGGTGTGTTGAATGTTGGGGGATGATGAAAGATGTGAGGAATGGGGGGAAAATGGGGTTTTAGGGCTCAAAATCACGTCTGGGCCCACTTGGGGGAAGCCCCGCCCTTTTCCCGCGGTCACGGCCCGCGTCCGCGGCCTTCAAACGTGGGGGATGCTCAGGGGACCCGCGGTCCCACCCCGCGGCCGCGGGTGTCTTCTGGTGTCGAAAGTGAGTTTGCCGCGGTCCCGCCCCACGGCCGCGGGTGGTGACCGCGGGATACTGGGCTCTTTGCGCAGTCTACTCGTTTTGCTCCGTTCTCCCTCGTCCGGACTCGGATTTGGTCGCCGTTTGCGCTCACGGATTCCTCTAGAGACGTACTTCAATCTCATGTCTTCAAAATCCTCCAATTAGTCCTTGATTTTTCCTGAAAACACTCCAAAAACTATGCCAAACATCAAATCTCAACAAAGCATAACATTAAGGTACAAACAAGCACTCACAAGCAAAACATAAAGGAAAATGACAACAATTCATACGAAAATGAGGTACGAAAACCATGTTTGTCACCCACCCTTCTTCTTAAATTCACCGCCACTGCCGCTTTAGATTTCCGAAAAATAGTAGTGGCAGGGTTGCCCCTGCCGCCGTCGGCCTCCTCGTCTCTCATTCTCTAACTCACGTCCTTCATCTCTATTTGAAACCTTCAATCTCCAAATCTGCCACTGCTTCCTCCCTCGATTTCCGACGATCGCAATTTTAGGCGATCGATTTCGCCTTCAATTTTGACATAGGCCATTGTCTTTACCTTCTCCCGGTCCGAACAACATCAATGGCGAGCAAATTAAGCCGCCGTCACTGCGGTCCCAACGACATATGCGCAGTTGACAAGGCACAAAGATGCGAGTATTTCAGAGGATTTTCTCCCAAGTTCAGGAAGGAATGGGAGCTTCAAGACTGGTCTGGTGGATGTGGTAGAGTTAGGGCGTTTAATTGCGAGAGTGGAAATGGTTTTGTAGAGGTTAGAGGGGTGAAGCATCCTGATCTACTAACATACTGGTTGAATACTAGCATGAGCCTTGATCAGTGCAAAACTGAGTGCTTGAGAAACTGCAACTGCTCTGCTTGTGCTAACCCTTACATATTTTCTAGCTTACAAGAGAATGAGAGATAGAGAGATTCAATGTTAAATCTTCCACCGTTGATTTATGCATAAGAAATTTATGTGAATCTTAACAAGTAAGCGTTTTCTCTGCAAGACGGAATAGTAGTAGCCATGTGACCTAGCCCCCCCCTTTTTCTCCAATAACAGGAAACCCAAGAAACAAAAGGCATAATCACTGTTCTTGGTGATTTTAAAGCACATGATGCTGATTTAGATAAAATAACAAAGCTTTCCAGAAACTCTATTTATTGCAGAGTATAACTTGTGATTGCTTGAGGTACATGTAGTTTGGGGCTATACAAAAAATTGAATTTTAATTTAATTATAAAATAAATTAATTTGAGGATATACAAATTATAGGGTAAAATTGTAAATTTATAATTATTTTTTATTATTATTTTATATGAGTGACTATATTGAGTAAAATGGGGCTGTGGATAAAATCACCCATTTAAATTTATACCTTGGTGGCCCAAGAAGCAGCACAATTATCTATAGCCCAATTAATAATTTAAGCACCGAATCCATTCCCGGCCCATCAATCCTCCTCCATAGCCATAGTTGGAAGCATCTCCAGAGCTGCAGAAAATGAAGAGAAAAATGGGAGACCGGAAAAGAACAGCCATGGCAAACAAGAAATCAAAATCCGATTGGCCATGCATAAAACCCAAGTCTAATTTGAAGATCACTCGTCTCAAAGACGATGATCTGATTACTGTGAGTTACACCCTTTTTCATTTATCATTTTATGTGTGTGGAGAAATTGCGTTGCTCAAGATTGGATTTTACTCCCCCTCTTTGGAAGATTTGACTGTTGTTGGTTTTAATGATTGAATCCGTTAATCGTTTGAAATAATAAATGTACTGCAGTTTCTTCTTCATCGTTTGTGAGGTTCAAATATTATTTACCCTGATGATGTTAGGTTTTGCATTTTATGCTGTCAGTATTTAAATCTAGTTACCTACTGTGTGATAGAAGTTATCCCGATTCTTTGTTCTTTCTGTATTTATTAAATAGTTCCGGAATTGGGAATAAATTTGTTGAATTTGAGAATAATTTCGGCTAATGTTTAAGGACAAAATTATATTGGAATTAGTTATGCCTTTCTATTGACTAAATAAACAGCTTTGTGAAACTAAAAGGATTTAGATATCTGTTGATGCTGATTGCTGAGTTCTGAAAATACTTTCTTCTGTGTAATCAAGGTGGGATTGGATTATAATTTGTTGGGGTATTTGGTCTGACCATTTTCATATGGTATTGTTCAGCTTTGGTTAACAATAAACGCCATCGTTCGTATTTTATTTTTCTTTCAGTTCTTTTGAACTCGTCTGACAGTTACGCATATGTCCTTCCTCTGTTTCTGTTCAAGGTTTCAGATCCAAAATTATCTCACGTCTGCCGAGTCAAAAGCATTTAGAGATGCTGCAGAGTCAATTGGTTTCGTTCACCAAGGTAGTCTTGGTCCAACAATGGGAGAGGCTTATAGAGACAATGATCGGATAGCTGTTGATGATCCTGCTCTTGCAGAAGCAATATGGGGTGCTGGACTTAACAAGTTCTTTTCAGATTTCAAGATTCGAGGAAAAGTTGCAGTTGGGTTGAATCCAAATATAAGGTTTTACCGGTTAGTGACATTTTTGAATCATCTGCGGACTTGGATTCCACTTATGTGGTCACTGAGATATTGTCTTCTATGATGCTGAAGAATAGAGAATGCTTTAATTTCAAATGTTTAGGACGGAGTTTCTTTATGGTACCTAGACTTTCAATGTGATCTTCCTGTCTGGTCAGAACTATGATGATGCATCCTTTCTTTGTATCACTGGTTTAGAATAGTGTTGATCATATATCTGTATTAGAAGATGTCAATATGCTTGTGGTTGATCTTAATAATCTAAATTTCAGGTACAGTGCTGGTCAACGATTTGGTCGACATATTGATGAGAGCGTTAATCTGGGAGAAGGAAGACGAACATATTATACACTATTGATCTATCTAAGTGGTGCCCCTGGTAAAAGTAAAGCCAAATCTAAAAATGACAGTAGCTCCCAAGATTCTTTGGATCCACTAATTGGAGGGGAGACTGTGTTTTATGGTCCTAGAAATGCTTTGGTTGCTGAGGTACATCCTTATTAACTTCACTTTTTATACCCTTCAATGGCAGTTTACTTTTATGTCTGTGGATTACATTTTAAAATCTGTTGGTTCTATTCCTTCTATTGCTGTATCTTCTAGAAATAAATTGAGGTTTAGTTGATATTGATAAGCATGTCTATTCCTAAAAGTCTTTAGGAGTGAAACTTCAATTCTCGTCTTATAATCCTTTCGTTTTCTCTTGTACCTTGCCTTTGACAGCTCTATTCATAAATCTTCAAAACTTGATTCTGTATCCTTTGAAATCCTATATCTGAGATACTTAAACCATTTCCTACAAATTCTTAATCACTCACTGAATGTTTAAATACCTAAACAACCTTCCCTTTCTTGTTCACTCGTCTCTGAGTTGGTGCTGCACAGCTGCACTTCATCTTTTCTTTGACTAATTTTAGGTGATTATACTCAAAGTTGATAAAATTATTGGGTATATCCACAGGAACTAACCAAAAATTAAAGATAGGGCAAGAGGATTGTGGGCTGGTGGTGGCAGGTGATCTTAATAAATAGTTGGTATAAAAGCGATCCCATTGAGCAACATAAACTAATCTATTCCAACTTCACTTAATTCTGGAGTCACAACCCTTAGCAAAACATAAAATAGGTCAGTTCTTAAGTTAGGGGTATAGTCCAATAAAACAACTAAATCAGACAATAGTCCAGAAAGACTAACATTGGATCTTGAACATTGCAATGATAAAAATTCTTAACACTAGGTAAATGTGGTCCCCAATCTTGCTTCCCTTATCTCGACCCCTTATCTAAAAAGGATATATTAATATTGGCTATGTGCACACATCATACGTATCTGGTGTAATTAACACTGGAAGCACTTATACCAATATAATTACGTAATAATCAAATATATATTAGTCTCTTTGGTATCATATGGCTGCCTCCCACCGTGTTGTCCCCTCTCTGGTCTCCCATACACATGTTGCACACCAAAGTAAAAAAAGCTTTGTAAGTGTCATTGCATTTGCAATAAATTTCACCTTATCATCACAATGGACTTAACATATACATCAACTGAATTATTAGATTAATAGGATTATTGCACATTTGAGATCGGAGAATGCAGTATTTTTAACTGAATTATTTAGCTAATATTGTTGCACATCCAAAATTATGTGATACAGTAATTTGATGATTGAACTATCGAAATTATGTAGGTAGCTCCGACAGAAGGGATGGCTCTACTTCACGTTCATGGTGATAAGTGCATGCTGCATGAAGCTCGAAACGTGAGTAAGGGTATCAAGTATATCTTACGATCTGATGTAGCATTTGCTTGATTAGGGCATCTATCAGTCGCCATCTACGTTCGTGTAGATTTCCATTTCAATGCAGATATATTCCAAGGAAGATGTAAGTTTATTGAACTTCCCATTTATCTACAAGATATCGGATTATTGTTTGCTAAAAAGTACACTGAAATTGCTGAATTAAAATTTGAATATGTGGTTATATAAGTGATTCAGTGTGGTTGTCTGTCGTTGGAGAAAATCGACCCGTTTTAAAACTTAAGATTTTTTTTTCTCTCTCTCTCTCTCCATGCGGCACATCTGATAAACATACTCTACATTCTTGTAATTAATTATGCAACTTTCTAAAATGGTACATTTACATCATTTGTTTGTTTTTATGTAACAACTACGTATGTATGTGTATAATATATTGGAGTTGAACTACTATGACTTTGGAATGAAATAATAATATTAGCTACTGTAAATTATATATACTAAAAATAAAATTTGATCACATAATTACTTTTTGGTGGCATATATTACATTGAAAAATGAGAATAAGGAATAAATTGATATAAATATATGAATAAGTTGCTTGTAATACATAAATAGCGTATTAAGTTAATATGGTGAAATTGTCACTTCTTCTAGAGTTCGAACTTAAGTTTGAATGACTATTAATGCATTACAAATGACTTATACTGGATTATTTGTAGATTTATATTGACTTATTTGTCAGTTTCTTTTTACACGATAAATTTGAATAAATTAATATCAGCCGTAGAATTGGAATATTAGTGAGAATGTTAGTTTCGTGAGAAATGAAAATAACGAATAAGCTAGTATGAATTCATGAATAAGCTATTTATAACGACAAATAGTTGTATTTTAGTTAATTGGAGAGATTTTTTGTTACCTCTATTATTCAAACCCATGTTTGTGCATTACAAGAAGCATATGTGTAAAAAAAAATGATTTATTCATATCAATTATCATTCTCACGAAAAATATTATTCTCATTGGATCCTTTCTATCTCTCTATATAGTATGGTCCTAGTGAGAACTACATTTTTCTTGAGAACATGAAAAAACTATTATAATTAATGCATTCGGTCGATGTAAAAATTAATGAATCTGCTATTAAAATTAATGCACTGAAAAAAAATAAAATTTTCGTTCATTTTAGAATTCGAATGATATTCCTCGTCCTTCTCTTCTCATGGATTCATGGATATACCATAGACATGTCTTCTAATAACGTTCCAATTTTCTTTTTCGATTGTCCACTTATAATGTCCCAATCCAAAAAACTAAATAAATTGCTTTATCAACTCTCTCTATCTCTATTCTTATTTAATTTATCTTCATTTGCAAATTTTCATTATTCTCTCTATCTCTATCCTAGTTTTTATCTTCATTTAATTTATT
The DNA here is from genome assembly GCF_028751815.1 of Salvia miltiorrhiza. NCBI lineage: Eukaryota > Viridiplantae > Streptophyta > Magnoliopsida > Lamiales > Lamiaceae > Salvia > Salvia miltiorrhiza. Next base: position 23,101,577 of record NC_080393.1, on the reverse strand, counting down.
TACATTTTCTTAATTTATGTGCTCTATTTTTTTGAAACATTATAAATGGGACGAAGCCATTGTCGTTCTAATTAATTATACCCAATTCGATTCTTTCGTACTAATTATCTCATAAGATTATTAAACCATATATAGTTTACTCATTAAAAAAAAAAACTGAGTGACACCATTGAACTACCGAATACAGATCAAGAAATAAGGAACTTCTAAATTTGTATAATTATAGATGCTAATATACACTACAACGAACCAAATGCGTTTTTAGCCTTGAAAATCAAATTTAAATTTGTACGATACAATGGGAATGCTTAATTAATATCTACTACCACGGAGTTCCAACAAAAAATAGAAAAACACAACTTCTAATGGTGTACATAATGTGACATTATTTATGACTAGCCATACATGATCCAAATCAAGATCGAAAGTCTTTAGTCGAATTAGTCGATGGATGTAAAAGAGGCTACAAAAAGAAAAAGAGCAAATTTGTCGGCCAAAGTTACACCGACGCTGTAGTCATGTTAGAGGACATCTTATTGAAGGGATAATATTATTAAAATTGAAAACTGTAAAACATTCAAAACATATATTTTCGAAAACCACACACTTTTAAACATGTAATTTTCTTTATTAAAATGTCCAATAATATACCCAGTCATTGGGAAGAAGCTTTAGAGCGCGCAATGGTAACGCATGATGAGTTATGGTCGTGTAATTAATTAATGATACAATTAACACATAAAAACTTTCATGTAATGGCGCCACATGAAAGTGAAAGGACATGCAATATTGTTCATGCAAAGTCAATGCCTCTATATAGTGTTAAAAAAAAATATGTGTTTATAAGCTTGTTCTTTTCACTTCGTTTAAAACAAAAGTGCACACTGTTCTTGAATTATCAACATTAGCGATAGTGTGGCAACTAAACAAGACATATGCAATGGAGAATTTTGAAGTAACGAGATCGAATATCTGTATATATGGTATTCTAATTTAAATCTCCTATCGATTGCATTGGTTTGCACCGTGGAATTAATTAATAACTTCTCCACTAATATTCCATATGCATATGCCTATGCAGATAGTCTAATAAATGAAATAATTAATCAAGTATATCAGAGAGAGAGAGGGTAAATCTAGCTAGATTTTGCAATGAAAGGACCTAATTAATTATCTGAAATAAAGGAAAAAAGAGCTTCATATGCATCGACCAAACTTAAACACTACGATATCAAACTTAACCTATTTGTTATAATAACATCCGAAATGACTGACACCATCACGAGTCAGTCTTGGACGTGATTACGACTTATTTATATGAGGAAATAGTATAATTATGGTGCATTTCCATATATTATGTAATAACTATTTCGTGATGCTGCACATGTCCATCTATGTAGTCGTTGAGAACATGGACATCATCATCTCTTTGTTGTGGTGATTCCATAGGAGAAGAAGTAACGACATATTCTAGGGTTTCCTCTGGCGCCACAATGAGCGCATGAAAAAGTGATCTCCACCAAGGAGAAAACATGGCGATGCAGATGAGATAGGCGTACCAAAATGGCTGTGGAGGCAAGAGGAACGACGCGAGGAGTGCTAGAGCAAGAGGGAATGAAAAGTCCCATGAATTGCGAAACCCTAGCATTTGGTGAGTTGGAAGAGTTAGCATGAGAGAGAGGGGTAGTTTAAGGATTGATAGTATTAGGTAGAGGATTAGAAAGCCTAAGATGAGTGAACTCATTTTGATTAGTGGGTCAAATTCCCAATCCCAGAGGCGGCCTTGTGAATTCAAGAGAAGATATAGGAGGACATTCACTAGGGCTGGCGTTGCAAACCTCAAATCTATGCTGCAATGCATATTTTCTTGGGTTTGATTTCCTTTCTCCATTGGATACATGACATCTATATATATAGGCCAACTTTTGGTGTTGGTTAATTAGCCACCATCATTTTATGTGGAAAAATTGGGCAGCTAGCTGTGTGACACTTGGACACTTTGATTGGCCTTTTTGAGTTCGGAGATTGAATTCCGGTTACATTAGTGGGTGTTTGGTTGCATGTATGAGAAGATAGAGAAGAGCTAATGGTGGGAGAGGAGGCGGTTAAAAATGAATTGAATTTCATCCGTTGTTAATTTGTTAATTGTAACGACGTGCACCGAGCTATGTGGCCCTTGTTTTGAATATCATAACATTACAAGTCTTATTGTTTGTTTCATGACCTAGCTAGCTACTTGAAATACCATGGTAGATCACATTCATTTATCATTTTAAAGTATCGTAAACTTAGTGATAATATTATTTTTTGTGAGAAATAAGAATAATGCATAAATCAATTTATAGAGTTGCATAAGCTTCTTGTAATGACTGACAAGGGTATTCAATTAATTAATAAAAATTTTGCTCCGTCTACGTAAATATATCAGTCATATGATTTAAATATCTAACGTTACAAATTTATCCTCATTTCTCACAATATTTGTTCATTCTCATTTGATATATATTGTTTTGATCACGAGTTTAATTTGTGAAATTTTGTGTAAACTGCTCGGAAGTTTCGCCAAGAAAGCAAGCATTTTGATCAAATTCAACCAATATCGTGCCCTAGATCTCACTAAAATTAGGGGATCTCATTGGAGCGGCCCCCCTATATATATATATATATATATATATATATATATTCATGCATACGTCATAGACAATGAGGTAATAAAGGGGTCTATATAACAAAAAAGTAGTCGATGGTCATCTATTATTGGAGTCTTGTACTAGATTATAATGGAAATAAAATAAGAACTCATTATTGAACAAAATGCCAATTATATATTTCAAATACAATTAATTAAAAGAATAGAGAGAAAGAAAAAGCAGAAAAAGGAAAAAAGCACACATAACTGATGACACAAGCGATGTACATATGACTACTCCGATTGCTATCATGTTGACTTGATAAATACATAATATATTATGGCCAAACCCAAACCCAATCTATTAAGAATATGCTCAACTTGAACATAAACACGGCAACAGTTTTCCAAACTCAAACACGATTATGGATTCAAATATGAAACAATATCTTTTGTGTTGACATAGCACGCTTAAAACTTAACTTATATACGCTCAATAACGACACGAAAATCATATATAGAGCTTACAATAATAATGCATAATTTATAATTTTACACAACAAATTTAGTTTCAAATATAAAGAAAATACAAAGTACTATTATTGAAAAAAATATTCAACAATCCATCAATACACTTCAAATTAAATACCCAAATGAAAATTAGCCTGAGGGGGCAAAATATAAAATAATAATAATATTATATATATATATATAGGGAAGAGTTCAATGGAGACCACTCAATATTCGAACAGAGGTCAAATCTCAGTCGTTAATCTTATCTAATCTAACGGCTAGCATTTATTCACGCGCATGTTCAACGGATTTTTTGTTGAACATATAAAGGGTCGAATTCCACAACCCCCAAAAACTCAGTATTTATTCACGTCATGTTCAACGGATTTGATGAATGTTCAATGGAATTACTGATATGTTGATATGTTCAACGGATTTGATGAACGTTCATCAAATCCGTTGAACATGACGTGAATAAATGCTGATTTTTTGGGGGGTTGTGAGATTCGACCCTGCATATGTTCAACAAAAAAATCCGTTGAACGTGCGCGTGAATAAATGTTGGCCGTTAAATTAGATAAGATCAACGGCTGGGATTTGATCTCTATTATTTGAATATTGAGTGGTCTCCGTTGAATGTGACGCCCTTATATATATATATATATATATATATATATATATATATAGGGAGGTTTAAATGAGAATCGAGATTTAAAATAAGAATGAGGAACCATCCTCAATCCGGATCATGAATATCAACGGTGAATGCATCATTTTGATGGATGGATGCACCATTTGGGTTCGAATCCTGAAGGAAACAAATTTTTTATTTTTTTATTTTTTCCCAAATGCAATTAATTATACAGCGAATGTAACTTTACATGCCAATGCATGTTCTCAGTTCCATTTTAAATTGCGGTTATCACTATAACCAACCCATATATATATATATATGTGTGTGTGTGTGTGTGTGTGTGTGTGTGTGTGAGAGAGAGAGAGAGAGAGAGAGAGAGAGCTATAATAAAAACACTTTTAAGTGTAAAATATGGATGAATCTTGTCCATCAAATCTTGTTTGATCTAATGGCTTCATATTTACCTAATCTAATTTATACATATTCACGCCTCATTGATAAAAGGTTAAGTATGTAATTGCTCAATTTAATTTCGAATTATTAGATTTGTTTAATATATCAAATCTTTATTTTCATATATAAAATCAGTATATCAAATCTTTATTTAACACACGTCTTCCACCTATAAAAATCATTCTAACCTAAACGTGTAACAACAAGAAAATTAAAAAGAAACTCAATTTTTCATATCGACATAGTACAGAAAGGTGGAACACCGCTAATTACAATTTTTCTTCGGATGTGAATATGAATCATTCAAGTGCGTCATGAAATTTCATCGAAGGTGATGACTATGAATACAGACGAAATTCGTGATAACATTACTTATAATTCGTGACTACATTAAAAATTTCTCAGGTTACAACATTACTTCCAGTTCGAGCATAAATTCAATTAGCAAAGTATTAAATATAATTCGTAACAAAAGTACTTATAATTCGTGCATGAATTGAAAATTTTCCGTGTTACATGAAAATATAATTAGTAATAAAAGTAATTTCAATTCGTAACAAAAGAATTTCAAATTTGTGCATAGAATATAATTCGTAACAAAATTACTTTCAATTCATAACAAAAGAACTTCAAAAAATTCAGAACATAATTCATAATAAAAGAGCTTCAGACTTCGTCTTCGCCATAGCCAATACCGTTACGAATCGACTCAACCGACGGGAAAATCACAGAATATGTTTGCTATCTTGAGTTTAATTGTCGGAAGTTTGAAATCATTTTAATCATCTACTCAATCTAAAAATTGGCGGTGCAATGGAGGAATGTGTTGGGTGGTATTTATTTTTTCATTCAATTCATACCACCGATAAGATTTGACAAATGGAATAAAAAATCTTTCCAAATCTCATTGCGCAAGAATTGGAACAGAGAGAGGAAGTCAAAAAGTCAAAATTCAATCCATTACCTTTTTGCCCTTTTGATCAGATTATTTACGAATCAGTAATGTAAATCAAAAGAATCATTAGAATTATTAACTTTAAATCTGGAACGTTAATTTTCTAAAGATAGATGGTTGGATCTTGTTCTTGTTTTATACACTTAAAAGTGTTTTCATGGTAGCCCACCCCTATATACAGAATCGATCACCTACCCACCGTAGACAGGCATAATGTGCTCACCACTAATGTGACAATTTTAATTTGGAAAGAGAATCAACATATCTTACTCTAATTAAAATTATCTTACTCTAATTAAGATTGCCACATCAGTGGTGGACACATTATGTCTGCCCACGGTGGGTAGGTGATTGGTTCTGCCCCTATATATCAATAAATATGCCAATAGAACTGATTGAGAAGCTGGAGATGAGATTAATGAACATATCAATAAATTCATTGAACATACCAATAAAACTGATTTGTTAAAAAATATGCCACCGCCAGGTTTCGAACCCCAGACCAAACACGCGTTCATAAAAATTAATTGACAGGTTCATCAAAATAAACTAACTTGTTCACACCTATTTAGATTGCTTCTCACTTCTCAACACATTTGTGCTTCTCAATTGAATCTTTCCCTATATATATATATATATATATATGTATATATATATTAACAGGCAACCTGTATCCGACATATACCCCACATGATAATTTCATGTCGTTATCGGATCTACCCAATAAGGACACGAACTCAATAAAAGTTTGACACTAACCCATTAATTTTGTGTGTTCATGTTGGATTATCGTATCGTGTTAAAAATTGCCCGCCCTAGAGGCAACCTTAAGCCCACGTTTGGTTGGGTGTTTTTAGAGGTTGGAAATGGATTCAATTAATTGAATTCATTACTTGTTGTTTGGTTTGGGTAATGAGTTAACCACTACCCTTACTTGAGGGTAACCCAATCGTCCAATTTGTTAACCCTCAAAATAGAGGAGGAACAAAAGAAATGGAATACCTAGCTTACTAATTATTCATTTCTATTACTAAATCAAACACTTAATAAAAGTAATGGTTATTATTACCATTCCACTCCTTTATTTGATTCAATTCCCTTTCCATTCCTCTACTTGAACCAAACGAGCACTAAAATGTAGACATGCATAGTGTTAGGTATTGAACACAAGATAGAGGGGGTGTCCCTTGTGTGTTTTGTGTCGTCGGTTGATATATATACAAAATAATTAAGGTTCGTGTGGATATATGTCAATATATTCTGTCTCGGGGTAAATTAATTAACAATCAAATGATTTGTAACTCCAAATATGTTGATTGGTATATAAAGTCGATATCAAGTATTTAGTACATTTGTTCTAAATGAAATCTAGATGCATGAGAGGTGGCCAGGTTAGGGATATAAATACTCCTATATATTTAGAAATCCAAATATATAAATGCTATCTGCAAATTCGATGTGAATAATTCAATTTATTTACATGAACAGAAGAGTAGATGGTAGGATCTCAAGACTTTTTAAAGAAAGCATACACAAACAGGCCAAACCCCACTATATAGCTTTGTCTTAAAAAAGACAGACCCCGTAGATTGATGTCCAACACCTCTTATACTTTCTTATTTGAGGGACACTACCTCAAATATGGTATCTTAAAAAATTAATTCCTCTTCCTAATTACTTAGAACTATTTTTGAACTCAATATTTCATGGTTCTTGCCCACGCCAAGTCGTATACATATAAGTTGAGGGTAATAGTGTCAATTAATCTCGATTGTGTGTCATAAAACTATGTATATTGTTCTGAGTTGGGATATATACGAAGGATATATTAGGATTAGGATTTGTACCTGGTCACATGCAATTTTCTAATATGTATATACTGCTATAAATATATTTATATATAAGTCAAATATATTATAACAATATTTTTAAGTTTGTCTATATGGATTATGGTCATTTCCTTTTCTTTATTTGGTTTCATTGATTAGTTATGCTGTAATTTCCTATGGTCGCTTCTCATGGAGACATGGGCAATAAAGTCTCAAGATACATTCATGCACTTCTAAGGGACGTTCTTATCAACTACTTTCATTTTCACTTTTTCTTCCCTAAAAATGGGTCAACTCTAAATTGATCAGCGCCAAATGTGTCCAAATATTAATACTGGTAAATCTTATTCATTCATCGTATTAACTGTCATTATGGATTTACGATTAGGCCACTGTTACATATATGTACTTTCAATCCATTGTTAATAAAAATTATGATCAGCTATATCATGTTTTCTCCATATTTAATGATAGAGCTAATTGTTAAAATAGTATCATAACTTTTAGTGTTTTTCAAAAAAATGACTATATGTTACGTACGAAATTTGAAAATGAGGACTATAACTTTCATTGTTTACATTTACACTCCTATTTAACACATCAAAATGAGGACTATAGCTTCCATCATAGCCCGAAATAGGAGTGTAAACGTAAAAAAGGAAGCTATAAAGCCCCCATTTTCAAATTCCCTAACATATATATAGTCCTCATAAATTTCATAACATATAATCTTCTTTCTAAAAAACACTAAAAATTATGTCTTCTTTTAACAATTAGCTCTTTAACTATACTTTCTTTAATTCTACTAATTAAGTACTATCTCAACATGCTGGAAAGTAGGACAAAATTCAGTGTGTGTTGTTCTTTGTAAATGTTAATGAGCACTATTTTTAAGCTAGCCAAATTAAGAAAATTGTTGATTGAGACGTACGGGCCGGGGAAAATGAGAAGCAGACATCATGATTAATTTTAGCTATAAGAATTTGAAAATTGTTGGGTATAGAAAGTAGAAATCATGATGAAGCTACAACAGAGAGTAGTACTACTGCATTAATATTAGACTACCATAAAACATTATTCCACGTGACATGTTCTCGATAATGATTTCCATATTGGATTGTTTGTATGAAGTATAATTGGAGTTTGTAGTATCACATAATTTACAACATGAATATATATCAATTCAATTAATTTTAAGTTCTTACTTCAAATATGGTTTATTTATCGAGTTATATTGTGAGAGTGCGAACGAAAAAGTTCAAGTAAAATGGATATGATAATATTGTTGTACCTAAATATAAAGAACTTGATATCAACAAAGATGAAATTTCATAAATTCAAAGTTTTCATCAATTTTTGGTTTAGATATTAATTTTAGGGTAAGTATCACTTTAAGCCTCAAACTATTTTCGCACGAACCGAAATAATTCTTCCCAGTAAACTTCTCCGATTCAATTCTTGGCATCGACATCTTATCGTCGATCATGGTCTCCCTTCCCGCAGATGGTGCCACTTATTAAGAAATCGGCAAAAAATAGAAATAAATTGATGCAAAAAGATTTACGTGGTACGATTTTTCAACCTACATCCACGGGCCAATAAAATGAGATTCACTATATTCAACAAGTAAACTTTAAATACAAGTGAGATAGACAATAAAAAACTGAAAATGATCGCCAGAAACAAGCTTAGAACGGCAAAAATCTCTCTCTATTTCTTTCCTCTCACGCACTGATTGTAACTGAGCTCTATCTTGATGAAGACGAGCTGCAGAATTAGTTATAACTAACTCCCCTTCTCCTTCTAATCTCAGCGGTCCAAAATAATCTGACGGTCACAATATAAGAGCATATTTACACAACTAAATCCCTCCGCCTTTGACTAATTGCATAAAGCCCTCCGACATTGCAATCACAACCTTCCTTCGACTGAAGTGCGATTTTGCACGGAGTAAAAGGTAAGAAATAATTTATATATAGTATTTAAAAATTTAAATGATTATTATTACTATTCAATAAAATAGTCAATAATTACTCTTAATTTATACTTTTAATCTTTGGTTAAGATGCTTTGAAATTTTGGATTATTAATTTTTATGGATTTCAAATCTTGTATATTGAATGTTAATTAGTTATTTAAACACTGAAAATGTATTGTGTATTTATTTCGGTTATTTGATTTTAATCGAAACCGAACCAAAATATTTCAATTCGATTTTGTTCCATTTTAGGCATGTTCGGTTCAAATTTGGATATTAACTATATAATTCGGTTTTAATTTGATTTTTGCTATTCGGTTCGATTCGATGATCGAATACCGAATGCTCACCCCTACTCCAGCTAAGAACACCTCAGTTACATCTTGAAGGAGCTCATGAACAACTGCTGAAGATAAGAGGAGAAGGGGGAGAGAGAGGCGAGAAGATAGAGAAGAGGGAGAGAAAGAGAGAGGGAGGGAGGGGGAATTAGGGTTTAAGGTGGGGAAAGGGCTTCGGGTCAAGCTCCAGGTCGGGCAGGGCGTGGGTTCTGAGTAAGGTCGTAGATCTGATCTTGTTGTATGATATAACTTGTTTTAAAGGAGATTCACTACAAAAAAAGTTTCTATTAGTGACATGAGGCTTGGTAGCTAATATTCGTGTCATAAAAATTAGTGGCGTTTGAAAGTGTAACTATTAGTGATTAGCTATATCATCAAATGTCACTAATTTTTGTGACACACATAATAACTACCAAACCTCATGTCACTAATGAAACTTTTTTTTGTAGTGATTATTACCTCACCTCATTCATATATTATACATTGTACTGTATATTGAAAAATTAAAATAGTTTTTAACATACAAAATAATTAATTAATTAGCTAGTATAAAGGAAAAGAAGTATATTATCTTATGAAGTAATTATGAAATCAATAAAATAATTTCATAACAAGCTAGGAGCATCATTTGGCACATTAATTTGACATTTCTAGGATGGCGAGAGAAGAACTTACAACAAATCAAACAGTCAAGATAATTAACTCAATGAAACCAAAGTTTCATTTTTGAATCCAAACACAGTAAATTAAAAAGGCTCCTGCATCATCTCTCTCCCTCTCAGTTGACAACTCTGCAATTCTCCCTCACTCGTCCATCCTCAACAACTCCAACACTCCCAAGGCGAAGCATGGAATCCGCAAACTCCTTGAAAAACAAAGCCTGATCCCTCGCGAACGCCTCCGCCATCCACCGCGTCCTGTAATCCCCCATAAGCGACTGATCGGACACGAACACGCCCTTCCCGCCCACAACCCTCGCGTAGTAATCGTTGTCGAACACCGACGCCGTCGAGTCCAGGAACTGCCCCGCATTGCGGTCGCCGTTGGGCTTGGGGCACTTCCTCTTCAACTCCGCCGCCAGCTGCGGCTGGAGGCTGGGGTCGGTGTCGTGCGCGACGCTGAAGTTGCGCAGGCGCCCCTCGAAGGAGGAGCAGTGCGAGAACCCCAGCGTGTGGCCGCCGGAGAGCGCCACCAAATCTTTAGTGGATAGCCCTCTCTGTGCGAAGCTTTGAATGAGCTGCGATGTGTTGGATGATGGAGAAGGTAGATTTAGGGTTTCGTTTGCTCTTGATATTTTCCCGTCTTTTCTTCCTGCCGCCACGCTCCAACTCGGCCCTCCCGACTGGATTATTTATATATAATTAATTAAAAGACTAATCATTGTAATGAATTGAGGTTTCGATTATGAATTGATTACCAGAACGACGGCGTCTCTTGCTGCCACGGCTAATATATCAGCGCAAGAGACAGTTTTGGGGCAAATTTTTTCTAGTTTAGTTTTTGCGGCATCGATCACATAAAATGCTGCCAGTGAGAGATTGGGGGGACCATCCTTCTCTGCTTTCTTATTTGGAGTTGAATCCACCAATACAGATGCGTCACAACCCTAATCCAATTAATAATTCCACATTATATAATCTTCAATTTATACATGCACACACACACAATATATTAATCCTGCAGGTGCTAAAACCACTAAGGGTGCATTTATTTTGATTGTAAATTTTTTATTCCAAAATAATGGATAAGAAAATATGATCTTTTTCTCATTTTTTTAGCACATGTTTACTAGAGATGAAAAGATGAGAAAATGTTGGAAAATATTTTCATACCTCTACCCTAGGATAATATTATCCAACATTGAGAAAATGAGTGAAACAGAATTGTCCCAGAAAATATTCCACTTTGCCCTGGAGAAATTTTCCATTATTGTAAACATATGAAAATAGTGAAAAATAGATAAAAATATATATTTTTTCTCTTCTTTTCTATCAAAGTAAAAACACCAAAAAAGAAGTAATTTTTTATCTACAAAATAAGGATCATTTTCAATTATTAGATTAACAAGATCTACAACGTTGTTTTTCGTTCAGATTTAACGAATTATGAGTTCATCTTACAATGAATTCATCATTTTCAGCATGCTATATCTAATCAAAATACTCTTTTAATTTTGTGGTGGCAGTTCGTGCCCCACGAGGTCGCGAATACAATTAATAATCATTTTTCACAACCGATTCACCATCCTATAATAATTTACGTTTTATACTTTAAGGAGTCATTTGGTACATATTATTAGACACCCTAATATCTTGTTTGGTACAGCATGAATAGCTTTTTATAAATCAAAAGTCCAAAAATTTTATATAGATTGTGTGATTTTTGTGTGTGTGTGTGTGTGTGAGAGAGAGAGAGAGAGAGAGAGAGTACTCTGATGAAACAATCATGAAAGAACATTCTGAGTATCCGAGCAGGAACTTTAGGATCACGAGTTGAAGCCTTCTGAACAGCTTCGTAGATGATAGTTTGAGCTTGAGGGCATGTTTGGTCATAGTAATGGGCATCAAGAGCTTCTCCCAACTCACAAATTCCGGCTATAACAACAATAATGCTCAAATAATACTTCGTTTTTGGACCCATTATATTTCGTAAAGAATAAATTAACCTCAAATATTTACTAATATTGATGATGAGCGAATGGCTACAGAACTCGTCGTGGTATATAGTTATGAATTAGTAAGCCAATAAAACTAATTACTATAGAAATTTCTGGACATGCATGAGGTTCTAATTGTATTACTTTTAAGTTACTCATTGATATGAAGCCAAAGCATATGTCATTGAAAATTAGTAGATTTTGTGCTTTACGACCAAGCATTGCCACCTTTGCTTATAGCCTATAACTACCTTATACCGGCCGTACCATACAAATATCTTATATACTTGATAATAAATCATTTTTAAAGATATTTTCCGAAGTATATATGTATTTCAAATTTAAAGTAATTAATTAGCTTTTGATAATTCGTTAAATTACGGGAGAGAGATCGAGCTCACGAATTCAAGCAGTCGTGCTGGCAAATTCTGACTCTTTAGTACTAAGCATCATCTAGATAGTTAATTACTCCATCCGTCCACCAAAAATATGCCACTTTACTTTCGGCACGAGTTTTAATAAAATGTGAGTGAAGTTGGTAGTGGAGTAAGGGTCCCACTTTAAATGTGAGTGGAATGGTGTGAACCCTACTATTAAAAATGGATGTGGCATATTTTTTGTTGACGGACGAAAAAGAAAATTGTGGCATATTTTTGGTGGACGGATGAAGTATTACTTATATACATATATTTATCCTGCAGGTACTAAAATCATTAACATTTAATTGGACACTGCACAAAGCATTTGAAACACGGGAAGTAAATACTTTCCGGTAATATTGCCAAATGAGTTGCAAGACGTTCACCAATTATTGATCATCCTAGAACTGCTAATTAATTAATAATTAATTAAGAATATAACATGCAGTAAGTACCCAAATAGGATCCTTTGTCCCAAAATATAGTGTGTACCACGTGTACCACTCTTCATTTTTTTTATATTTTTAAATTATTTTTTGTTCAATTTTAATTTATCATGCTTTTATATAATATAAAGATAATTAGCAAGGGTTCACTCATCCATTTAGGGTTTATATTATTTTTTTATATTTTTTTGAATTAATAATAGATTATCTGGGTTCATTAATTCAAAGTTAGGGTATATAATTTTTAAAATTAAAAATTTTCAATGATAACTAATTAGAGTTTATAATATAATAATAATTTTTTATATAAAACAACAAAAATGAAGAGCAGTACACGTGGTACACACAATATTCTAGAGGATCCCATCTGGTAAGTACCTAGATTACTAACTGAAAAATATATGAAAGATCATTGGGTCATGCAAATTATTCGTAACAACTATGACTCGTGCCTTTAGCCAGTTCAGATCAAGTTCGTTAAAATCAGGGTTTATTATGCTATTAGGATATGTGAACACCCCAAATAAAAAAATCCCTGACATGATAATTTTTTTATGTAATATCGGTGTGGATTAATTTAGAGGTCTTGGTGGCGCCTCATTTTCATTGGAGAAGTCATAGATAATACCTTATGTGCTGAGAGTTGAGTTCTAACAAACTGGTCTATGCCAAATAGTAGGTGAGAAACGACTAACTGAGGTGGAGTACAAAAGATATACACGTAGTACTACTGAGGTTTTTTTTTTTTTAACTAGTACATTCGTCCGTGCGATGCACGCCGAACATAGTTTTGCATCAAAATTAAATGATATAGCGTGTGTATCGGTTAAGCGATTAGGGGGTTAATGTCTAAAACCGAAGGTCTTGGGTTCGAGCCCCTGTGACGCGGCCTTTAAATTTCTTTATTTAATCATGTTAATTTGTCAAAAATAAATAAATTAAATGATGTATGAAATAAATAAAAAATAAATATTAAATATAGTTAGAATATAAGTAAATGTAAATTATTTTTTCTTTAAAAATACATCAATTACTCAGTAAAGATCCTTAATTTTATTTATAATTTTGAAAAGTATCATTTTTAATTTTCCATCTATTTGATGGAAAACTTTATTTTCTTCCTTAAAATTATAGAATAAACACATCATTCAAATTAAAAGAAACGAAGAAACAATCAAAAAATAGTTTTCACATCACAATATATAGTCTTAAAACATAAGCTAATCATGCATAAAATTAATTTTTTCTAAGTTAGCTCATTACATATGTCATCTTATTAGAAAAGCTTCAATTGATAAGTAGGTAAATAAATTATATTATTAGAATTTATTAGAATACTAATAAAAGAGTTAAATAATTATTTGATACCAAATCAAAGATCTTGCATTCATCTTTAATTTAAGATATATATAGACTATTTTTTATAAATAAAATTTGATTTATTAAAAAAATCATCAAAATATGAAAAAGAGAATATGAGAGAAAGAGAGAGAGAGAATAGAAAATTGAAGAATGCGCACGATGAAAGACAGGAGAGAAGAGAGAGAAAATATATGGGATATGGAATTTGTTGAGTTTTATAAATACTCTTTGCACTACAAAAAAACCGGAGATTACCGGCGGCGTTTTGCCGTCGGTAATGAGGGGACGGCCGCCGGAAATTAGTCTACCGGGGGCATTACCGGCGGCGTCTCGCCGCCGATAATTTTCTCGTCGTTAACACTATTACCGGCGGCAAAACACGCTGCCGGTAATTAACGGCGGTAGGTCCCGCCGTTATTTGTCCTCGGCGAAAGGCGGAGAAATGCCAGCAAATTACCGGCGGCATTATGCCGCCGGTAATTACTGGCGGGGGGTTTGCCGCCGGTGATATTCACCGGACGGCGGCGGTGAATATCACCGGTAATTGTTGCACTTACCGGCGGTAAAATGCTGCTGCTAATTACCGGCGGGAAAATACCGCCGGTAATTTTTTTTTGTAATTTAATTAATTTATTTATTATTTATTATTTATGTATTATTTAGACGAACTTCCCAGTCGGTCACCCATCTTAGTTGTGCTCTAAGTCAAGCACGCTTAACTTTGAAGTTCCTTTCGAATGGTCACCAGTACAGAACACTCGTATTATTGATATATAGAGTACCTATTAATTCATTTAAAGTCTAATTCAATATACAAAATCATATATATATTCATAATTTACTAATTTACTAAGCCTATACTAGGTCTACCCGGCCCCCAATGTCGAAGCAATATACAATACATATAAAGCAATAAAAAATAAAGTTTGAAATTTAAAACAATCATTTGTTGGGAGAAGATCCTTAAGAAATAATCAATTTCTATCCCCAAGGGAGAAGATCCTTAAGAAATTGATTAAATCTATCCCACAATATATAATATTATATCATTTCATGATAAACACATACGTAGCATACTTAAAATTCAATTAATCATACTTTATTTAACAAAATTATTTAACATAAATAAATCTCTAACAAATTCATACTTAAAATTAATCATGCTTTATAATTAATCAAACAACTTTAATTTAAAATTAATCAAACTCCAACTAATTATTAATTAGATTGTAAAAACAAATTTCAATATAATTCAACTAATTAAAATTAATCACACTTCACATATTATAAATTAATTAAAATTAATCAAATTAACATTAATTAGATTCTAACAAAATAATATTAAAAAACAAATGTTAAATTAATTAATCATACTTCAAATATTATAAATTAATTAAAATTAATCTAATTAATATTAATTTTAATCTAACAAAATAAATAATAAATAAATCAAATAATTAACGAGAACGAAAGCGTACGGTAGTGGTCGGCGGCGGAGCGGTGGCGATGGCGGTGTCGGCAACGGCGCGGCGTCGTTCAACTAATTAAATGTTAAAGAAATAAATTAATTAAATGTGAAAGTGAGAGATAAAGAGAAAGAGAGAGAAATAATACCTGCAGGGGTGGCTGGCCGGCGGCGGTGGACTGACGGCGGCTGCTGGGTCGGCGAGGAGGCGCGGCAGGGGGCAGGGAGAAGGGTTTGAGGGCTGCGCGTGATTGCTGTGAAAGAAAAGGAGATCTGAAGTTGTTTTTTATTTAAAGAATTACCGGCGGCATTTTGCCGCCGCTAATTAACGGCGGCAATGCCGCCGTTAATCAACAATTTTTTTAAAATTAAAGTTAAATTAAATTAATTTGAAAATACCGGCGGCGAGCTGCCTCTAATTACCGGCGGTGATAATGCCGCCGGTAATACCGCCGTTAAAGAAAAAAACCGACCCGCCTTCTTTCGGCGTCGTTGGGCCGCCGATAATTACCGGCGGGCGTTTCGCCGCCGGTAATTTCCCCGGTAATACTCGGTTTTTTTGTAGTGTTGATTGATTTTTTAATTATAATTTTGCCACAAACTGTGTTTTCATATAATAAATAGATTTCAAATTTACCATTTTTAAATGTTTGTACTTCCTTTAATAATTACCTCCGAAAAATTAAAAATAGATAAGAATCGTAGCCGTAGGCCCGTAGCCCGTAAGCAATAGGTAATTCGATTAAGATGAATAGCGTAAATTAAACAGTCACTATATAAAATTGACCAATTTAGTATAGTAAAAGTAAAATTAAAATTTGTCCATATTATAAACTTGAACTTTGACTAATTTTTATATGAAAAGTCTGAAATACCCCTAAAATAAAACGAATGTCACAATTTTCTTCTTTGCTCCCTAGCTCTAACATCTCTGCTCTCATCTCTTTCACCTCACGCACTTCCCTTCCCCCTTGTCGCATCTCTCTCCTTGTAAACACAAATTTTAAGGTATTCATTTTAATGAAATACAAAAATGTGTAAATCCAAAATATATGAATTGAATTGTATTTATGTGTAAGTTGCGATTCTCTACTTGATCCTCTGATTACCGTCTTCAAAAGTTTCGTGAAATCTTTGGAACGTCTTCTTGATATCATTGGATTTGTATTTGATTTGATTACTTGAATTAGAATTTGATGACGTCTAGAGAGCTTCCACCTTATTTCTGAATTAGATGCTGACTTTGATGAATTTGACGAAACACGCACCTTGATTTTCTGAGATGACTTGGTTGTAGTGAATTTCTCCTTCAATACTTGAGCTCTTCAATATATATATATAATATATATTTTGTGTCTTTATGAGCTTCCTACATCTCATATATATTTATAGTTGTAGGAATAACTAATTAAGCTTAGGATTGGGCTTTTAAGCCTGAGCTCGTATATATATAGTGGGCCTAGGGCTGAGGTGGTATGATCCTCTTGGATCGTCTTGATTTATTTCCTTTTATACAGATTTTGACATACGAAAACTTCTGCCAATAAATTCACATAATTAAATATTAGTTATATATCTATTTAATCTTAAAATATATTAAATTTAATTTTAAAATATATATTTGATCACTAATTTCTTAGCAACAAATACCGCAACTAACACGGTGCAATTGTAGCAAATAATCAGTAACCGAGTATCGTATCCACAGGGACTGACACAACGAAATAACTTTAGCTATCTCCTAAACAGACTATAACAGTAGACAGGCAACAGAAAGTAGGAAGGTTTGATTAGCACTAAATTCAAATAACAACAAATAAAATAAGGTAAAAACTCAAATAATAAAAGACTCTAACCCTAGGGATGTACTTTTACTAATTAACTACATGCATTTAATCTATTGATTCAATTACCAATTTAATCCAACCCTGATGAGAGATCACAGAACTATTCACAAGCTTCTCTAACGAACACCTATGAAAGTAGATTAATTTACCCCCCTTCACATTCAAGATTCCAAGGAATAAATTAACTCCCAAGCGTACACAAAGAATAACTCCCTATAGTTTCACCTATCCCATTCAAGTGTCAAGGCTACTACTATAACATGCATTCCTGAATCGGCTGAACAATTATCGCATTCAAGACTCAAATCGAACAACTAGACATGTAAATTATTGGCCAAATAATTCACAAGAAAATAAGCACCAGGAATCATGAATCACAAGTTGGAAGGCAAATTGATATCAATAAATCATACACACATAATTAATCAGCTATGTACAAACCCTAGGTTCAGATTAACGAACTAGCCAGGCATCGCAAAAGAAAACATAAACATAATAAATATGAAAGCAATTGTAAAAACTAAATTATATAAAAACTGAATGAAAACAATTGTAGCGGCTTGAATCTTCAATCTTGATCCAAGCCTTGAAAATTGGAAAGCTAAAATATTCTAAAGCTATAAAACTGAAATATGAATGTTGGGTCTTCGGTCTCCTGAATAGGTCAAAAGAGGACCTATTTATAGTTTTCAGATTTTCTTCGATCACCATGGCTGCTGAAATAGAAATTTTATTAAAAAGAAAAAGAAAAAAGAAAGACCAGAGACAAAAGGAAACAAGCAGAAGCACCCGCAAGAAACCCCGGGTAACCAAAAAAGAAACCAAGACTAAGAGAACATTTTAAGAGGGTCTTCCTCGTCTAAAACTTCGTCATCTTCATCATCCAACATATCGCCCCATTTTTTCTTCTTTTTTGAAGAGGCCACAACCGACATAGCATGGGCTGCATCGGTAGAGTTAGAGGAGTTCAGGAACACCACAGGCGAATAATCACGGCCTGCTGAGTTGTGGAAATCCGAAGACATGCCATTTTTTATTATACGACGGAGCCGGTGCTTGATAGAAGAATCAGACACTCTCCCCTTCTTGGTGATAGCCCCTTTCGGACGCCCTCGGCTACGAGAAATGGGTCATGTCGTCCTAGTCAAAGTTAGCACAGCGTTGTTGTCAGGCTTAACAGCAAGCGGCTGAACAACCAGAGGTGCAGAAGTCCTCTCGTGTTCCTTCGATCACCATGGAATCGTGTAAAATAAGGCAACTCTCCAGCTGGATGCACGCTCTGGAAAACACTCCTACTCTTGCCGAATTCGCAGCTCTCGCCAGAGGAACGACTGTCGTTAGAGAAACGGACCTCGCCAGAGAAATGGCTATCGCCAGGGAAATGGCTATAGCCAGAGGAATGGGTCGCGCCAGAGAAATGGTGACTGGCTTCTTGATTTCTCTGGTGATGACTTCGCTACTATGGAGATTGATTTCTCTGACTTTTCACTTCTCTGACTATTGAGCGCTGGGCTTTACTTCTCTGATGCTGGCTTCTCGCCCCTCTGCTCTGACTATCGACTTCTCTGGCGATTGGTTTCTCTGCTCTGGTGAGTTGACTTCGCTGCTCTGGTCTGGCTTCTTGATTTCGCTGCACTGGAGATGTCGATTCCTCTGCTCTGGAGACCAAAGCACCTGGAAAATGCCAAATTCATCCAAAATTCTCCAAAATTGCATTATTCCATCTCGAAAGCCTAAATCTCCTGCAAAGCATAAAATACACCATAAAACGCACCAATTTCCAGAAGATTATCTTAAAATACGCACATACAAACCCTTAAAAATAAAGCAATTTAAGCATAAATCAACTCCCCCACACTTAGCCTTTTGTTTGTCCTCAAGCAAAATCTATATGAATCCTAGGAAGAGATTGATTTCAACAATGCTAATTTCCATCTAAACATTCACAAAGTTAATTCAAAATTTTACAATCAACACACATCTCTCGGTCATGCAAGTAACTCAAAGTTTAAGAAGCAACAAAAGAGTAATGCAAGTAATTCGATCAGACCCAATTCTCCGCTAGAAGTGAATTCCCTAATGTGATCGCCTTTATAATCAATATCACCATTTTTTCACACTTTTTGTGCTTAAAATATTCGACAGTTGAGCCATAATTCATGAAATAAAACCATTTGGATGTAATCCAAAGTCTTTTCACGTGGTTTCCCATGCTCATAGTTAAACTAGAGGAGCAGAGACTCAGAGTTGTCACTTTTTCAGAACAGGCCAGATGTTTCAGAGCTGGCATTTTCAGAGTTGGCAATTCGTCCAACTTTTTTCATTTTTCACAGATAAGATATGATCGTAGGCAATCACAATGACAACACTCCTTCTAGCATCTACCGGACAAATCACGTTTTACTAACTTACAAAAGTATTGCAACAAAACTCATAATTCTTTGCACAATCAAGAAACATATATTAAAAGTAAAATAAGAATAACCACCAAACAAACACAAACCCGAAATGCACATCGAAAACCATCTTCTCTTCCACAAATTCATAAAAATTAGCAAGATTCGAGACCAAAAACTAAGCGTAGAAAGATTGATCTCACCCAATTTTTGAAAAATATAAGCAACAAAACACCCCCCCACACTTAAAGCATGCCATGTCCTCAGGGCATAAAAGAAATACGAAGAGTGTAGAAAACATCCCTGATTATCGGCAATGAAAAGCTGAACCATCGTGAGAGGCGGCGAAAAGAGAGGTTTGTGACCTTGGGCAGAGTAGAGAGTGGCTGCGCTGGACAGGGCAGCGAAGAGAGCGGCTGCGCTGAAAACATGAAAACCTCCAGAAATCTGGTAGAGAAACACCTGTTCTACGGCGGTGGTATGAACAAAGCGCGAGTTCTCGCAACTTCCAAGCTCAACACCGCACTAAAAAAAAAACCAAACAAAACAACAAAACAAAAAGAAACAAAACGAAACTGAAAGAAAGAAAAACAAAACAAAAACGGTTGGGTTACCTCCCAACAAGTGCTTAATTTAACGTCTAGAGCTCGACAATACCTCATGGTCTCAATGAACATCAAACGCAGCGGGCGTGACAGATCGCCTGACACGATCAGAGACAGAGGACTCATGTGCATCAGCTGCGTGAAAGACGACGCTTCCATTGGGCACATCTATCATAGCCCTCCCCGTAGCTAAGAATGATCGACCAAGAATCAACGACGGATTTACATCTTCAGGAATATCGAGGATCAAGAAATCCGTAGGGAAGACGAGCTTGTCAACCTTCACAAAGATGTCTTCAAGCTTTCCTCTCGGCTTTACTCTTGATCTATCCGCCATTTGAATCTCCATCGAGGTCGGCTTGAGATCTCCAATTCCCAACCGCTTGAAAACAGAGATGGGCATCACGTTGACACTAGCCCCTAAATCGCAAAGAGCCTCGGGAAAGAGCTCTCCTCCAATCTCGCACTTAATGGTGAAACTACCCGGATCTTTTTTCTTCGAAAGTAGCTTCATTGGCAGCTCAGTGCACACAACTTTCACCTGCGGGATTTTCTCATCCTCATCACCCATCTTCTTGGTGTGAACAACTGCCTTTTCTTCTTTATCATTGGGATCCTGCAATTATGAGAGAGTTTGAGGCTGTGCACGCCGGTCTGATTCTTCAAGTAGCCTCTCTAGCTCATCCACTATGCGTCTATGCTCTGTCTCCTCGGGATTGACAACTTTTTTCTCATTCTTGCAATGGGATACCTCCATCTTGATTTCCTTGGCATCCACCTTTTTGCTCGGCTTCACAGCACATTGCACTTCAAGCACCTCCCTCTTCATCAGCCTACGGAGGAATGGAACCTTTGGGATGTATTCCCTAAGTGGAATAGGAGCTTTGTATGGTTCCTCACTTGGTTGTTCGTTCGCCTTGCTCATTCTCCTATCTTTTGGAGACAGAGTGCCATCGAAAATAGCATTGCATTGGCCCTTTGGATTGACATTAGTGTTGCTCGGGAATTGGCCCGACTTGTGCTGCGCAGCTGCTTGGTTGGCCATCTGACCAACTTGAGTCTCCAACATCTGCACTTGCTTGGACAGTGCTGAGAAATTATTTCCAATATGACCCACTTGAGACTCCAAATTGGTCATCCTTGTATTAACAGTTGTCTTCATGCTAGACATCTCTGTTAACATCTGCTGCATCATATCCTCCAGTGATACTTTCTTCGGCTCATTTATCACTCCTCCGCTAGATACAGAAAATCCAGGTGGAGGCTGCAAAGCATTGTTCGGGTTGCCATAAGAAAGATTCGGTTGCGGTCGTCCTCCTGGCTGGAACTGCTGCTGACCCTGCTAAAATTGTTGACCTCTGCCATACATTCCTGGCTGACCTCGGTTCAACTCACTGATCTTAGTAGTCAGCTCTGCCAGCTGCGTAGCCATCGCTGCCTGTTGAGTAACCATTGCTGCCATAGGATCAGAACTGGACGCAGCTGCAACCTTCTTCAATTGTATTCGCTCAGATGGCCAATGGTAGCTCGTAGAAGCCATACTATCAATAATGCTCCATGCTTCAGAACTACTTTTCTGGAGTAGAGAGCCACCTGCAGCTGTATCCATGTGCATCCTTGTACGTTCCCCGCAGCCATTGTAGAACATTATCACAAGCGTGCCTTCATCAAATCCATGGCCTGAGCACTTTCTGAGCTTCTCCTGATACCGCTCCCAAGTTTCCGCTAGCTTTTCTCCATCGTACTGTTGAAACTGCACGATGTCCATCTTCAGTTTCAACGTAAGGCCAGGCGGATAAAACTTTTGCAGGAATGCATGAGCCAAATCCTCCCACACGATATTCTCTCCCAGCTGCAGCGTATGATACCACGACTTCGCCTTATCCCGCAGTGAGAAGGGAAAAAGACGAAGACAGATAATGTCATCTGGGACACCATTCATCTTTACCGTGCTACACAGCTCCAGGAAATGCGCCAGGGTCTTCAATCGCTTGTCCACCATATTGGCTCTGTTGGACCATCGTGATCAAACCCGTTTTCAGCTCAAAGTTGTTAACATTCACTCGTGGGGGCTCCTGGTACACATTCTGTGGTATGAACGCTTCATTGATGGCTGGTTGCTTCTGAGCCTCTTTAGCAGCTTGAGCATCCAACAGCTGTTGCAGCTGCTCCTGTAGAGCACGAATCTGTTCATTAGTAGCCATCGTATGCAGTGCCTAAAAAAACGAGAATTAGAAAAATAAAAATAAATAGAAAAAGTAAACTCCTGAAGTATTACTAAGTCCTATCGGAAATATTAAAGTAACTTCTAATCAGTCCCTGGCAATGGCGCCAAAAAGTTGATCACTAATTTCTTAGCAACAAATACCGCAACTAACACGGTGCAATTGTAGTAAATAATCAGTAACCGAGTATCGTATCCACAGGGACTGACACAACGAAATAACTTTAGCTATCTCCTAAACAGACTATAACAGTAGACAGGCAACAGAAAGTAGGAAGGTTTGATTAGCACTAAATTCAAATAACAACAAATAAAATAAGGTAAAAACTCAAATAATAAAAGACTCTGACCCTAGGGATGTACTTTTACTAATTAACTACATGCATTTAATCTATTGATTCAATTACCAATTTAATCCAACCCTGATGAGAGATCACAGAACTATTCACAAGCTTCTCTAACAAACACCTATGAAAGTAGATTAATTTACCCCCCTTCACATTCAAGATTCCAAGGAATAAATTAACTCCCAAGCGTACACAAAGAATAGCTCCCTATAGTTTCACCTATCCCATTCAAGTGTCAAGGCTACTACTATAACATGCATTCCTGAATCGGCTGAACAATTATCGCATTCAAGACTCAAATCGAACAACTAGACATGTAAATTATTGGCCAAATAATTCATAAGAAAATAAGCACCAGGAATCATGAATCACAAGTTGGAAGGCAAATTGATATCAATAAATCATACACACATAATTAATCAGCTATGTACAAACCCTAGGTTCAGATTAACGAACTAGCCAGACATCGCAAAAGAAAACATAAACATAATAAATAAGAAAGCAATTGTAAAAACTAAATTATATAAAAACTGAATGAAAACAATTGTAGCGGCTTGAATTTTCAATCTTGATCCAAGCCTTGAAAACTGGAAAGCTAAAATATTCTAAAGCTATAAAACTGAAATATGAATGCTGGGTCTCCGGTCTCCTGAATAGGTCAAAAGATGACCTATTTATAGTTTTCAGATTTCCTTCGATCACCATGGAAGTTGCCATGCAAAGTAGAATTCTAAAGGTAATAGAATCGTGTAAAATAAGGCAACTCTCCAGCTGGATGCACGCTCTGGAAAACACTCCTACTCTTGCCGAATTCGCAGCTCTCGCCAGAGGAACGGCTGTCGTCAGAGAAACGGACCTCGCCAGAGAAATGGCTATCGCCAGGGAAATGGCTATTGCCAGAGGAATGGGTCGCGCCAGAGAAATTGTGATTTCTCTGCTCTGGCTTCTTGATTTCTCTGGTGATGACTTCGCTACTATGGAGATTGATTTCTCTGACTTTTCACTTCTCTGACTATTGAGAACTGGGCTTTACTTCTCTGATGCTGGCTTTTCTCCCCTCTGCTCTGACTATCGACTTTTCTGGCGATTGGTTTTTCTGCTCTGGTGAGTTGACTTCGCTGCTCTGGTCTGGCTTCTTGATTTCGCTGCACTGGAGATGTCGATTCCTCTGCTCTGGAGACAAAAGCACCTAGAAAACGCCAAATTCATCCAAAATTCTCCAAAATTGCATTCTTCCATCTCGAAAGCCTAAATCTCCTTCAAAGCATAAAATACACCATAAAACGCACCAATTTCCAGAAGATTATCATAAAATACGCACATACAAACCCTTAAAAATAGAGCAATATAAGCATAAATCAATAATTTAATATTTAATTTATAATTTCATGTGGCATGGTTTAATAGGCTATTAATTTTAAATGCATACGCTCCTGCGACAAACGACGAGAAACACCACCGATGATCTCTTCGCTCCGGTCTTGTAGAGGCTCTAGACATGGTCGGGAAAGCAAACACACCTCCACAGCAGCCCTCGGCTCTGGACACAGAATTTTGTTGGTGAGCTCAATATCGAAATTGAGGGAAGGCGCCGACAAGGACCTTGTTAATATTGTGACATCATAAATACACATTAATTGGAGGACTCAAGCTGCAATTAACAACAATGCAAGGAGCTGCATGAAAATTAGTTGTTATGGAGCTGAAAGTATGTTACAACCTGCATTGCAGGGGATTATTCTGCATGAAGTGTTTCCATTGGATCTTTAGATGATCAGCGGATAAAATCTAGTAGATTAGATGCTTTATAAATTGTATTTTAGCTTAGTCATTTTATTATCTTCTTCTGAAAAAATCTTGAGAGAAAATAGTGAAAGAGATTGAGAGGCTAGAAATGCTTTCATAGATTGAGTGCATCACACTTCTTGCTCAAATCTTGTACTTGTATTGTGCTTGTTTTGGATTAGTGAATTACCATCGATTGACCTTCGTGGATGTAGGCCTTACGGCCGAACCACGTAATTCTTCTGTGTTACATTTAGTTTTTAGTTTGATTGATTTTGTGTGTGGTACATCATCCTTGAGTTTCTCATTGTTGTATCTGCGGAAGTAAGTTCTTGAGAAGTTTTGGTGTGAATCCTTTATATTCACATTTGGTGTCGTCTGTGGAAACGATGGACATGGATAAATCACATATCTGAGAAGCCATGGAAAACTGTGAAATTCGATACTTAAAAGTTTACAGGTAAGAATGATTTTGAGCTTTGGAGAATCAAGATGAAAGCTATCTTGATTCAACATTGATTAGTTGATGCCTTAAAGGGAGAAAAGAACCTGGCAGGACAACAACTAATGCAGTTGGTGTTTGGGAGAAATTAGAAAGTCTCTATATGACTTGTTGGGTCCCGGAAGGATTAACTGAATAAGTGTATGGAGGGGGGGCGGGGAATACACCTGTAGGCTATTTTTGTCGAATCGAAAACAAACAAACCAAACTTCAGTTGTAAAGTGGTTGTAGACTGATACTGAAGTAACTTCAGTATTTTGATTTCAGTCAAGCACAGAGCTTTAACTGATATCTACGTAAGGCTTCGGTCTAAAGTTTGTGAAACAGAGTAGAGTTACAAATCTTACTGACTATCAGTTGATTGGTCAGTTAGACTAATAACTCAGCAGCGGAAATTTAAACGTAATTCAAATAGCCTTTAGACAGTTTGTCATTTAATAAAATCCTTAGTTACACTTTTCAGTTAAGCCAGTTCAATTGTAAAACAAGTTTAATGCAGATAAGGAATAACTGAAAATAGATAAAGAACACAAGGATTTTTACGTGGTTCAAAAAATAAATTCCTACATCCATGGCCAGATGATTAGTCTGACAAACACTCTGGGCTAATGCTTACGGGTACACAGCAAATCTTACAACTGAAAATCAAATTATCAGTACCAACACACTAGGTTAGATTTCTCGCTCGTTCTTAGCACGCTAAGACACACTAATGCCTTTGTAGTGCTTGACTAAGATCTCTGGAGTCAGAACACTGGTCTGAACTCCTCTCTACTCAAACACTCTTTTCGCTCGGTTGAAGATGAGCTCAAAATCTACCAACTAAGATTACTGAGAACAGACTCTCAAGTAATCGAAAACTTAGGCTTTGAGTAATACAAGGATTTGCCTAAGGAAATAAGAGAATATAGAGAATCAGTGAACTGATTTAGACTTTGGGGATTCTCTTCTTCGATTCAAACCTTTGAAGGCAGTTGAAGGCTGAGTTGCAAATTTGACAGAGGTTCAGCTTGTGCGTTTGAATCGGTAAAGATTGTAGCGTTCCTCGAGCTCTATTTATTAGACGAAGACTTGAATAGATTCGTTGGCTGAGATGGTCTTCAAGAGTTCGTCCGTTGTGAGAGTAAATTTGAATTTGACTGAGGCTACAATCTTCGAGGTTCCTGTTTTGATGAAGGACGACGTCTCAGGGTGCAGCTGGTAGGGCGCCTCTGAAAATTTTTCACCAAATAGGAACTCTCTGCATAGAAAGGACGATCTTCTAAATCTCTGCATTTAATGCGGCTGCAGGAGCATTTAATGCTGGTTTCAACGTTTCAGTCCGATTGAAGAATGTTAATTGATACTTGACATGAGTATCAGTCCGCTAATTCCATGTGGTCCGCATTAACTCTTCAGTTATCACTGATATTTCAGTGAAACTCTCGTTCAGTCAAAACATTAGTATCTGACTTTGTCTTTTCGCAACTATCTTCAGTTGAGGTCTTCAAACTTCAGTCTTCAATCTTCAACAGTCTAACTAGAAAACATTAACTCTAACACTTGAGCTTAAAAAGTTCTAGTCTATTACAATAAGAACTAGGAGTTGTGGTATCATCAAAACTAGGGATATGATCTTTCATTAAGTTTTCAACATGACTAAATCCTTGGCAAAATGCTTGTACACTAGCAAAGGCTGTATTTCTTCAAGATAACCGATGAAAAGAAATTCTAGATCAACTAGATGAATTCAACAAGGTAGTTGATGATCTAGAAAACATTGGAGTTAAGATGGAGTATGAAGACAAAGCCATTATCATTTTGAATGCCTTGCCAAGATCCTTTGAACATTTGAAGGATGCCATGTTGTATGACAGAAAGACAACAATAACTATGGATAAAGTGCAATCTGCACTGAAAGCAAAAGAGTTGCAGAAAAGCTCTGATGAAAGCCAGATACCATTGGAGAAAGCTTGAATGTGGAACAAAAATTCAAGAAGAAATCCAAGAAATCTAGTGCAAATGGAAAGAAAACATCTCAAAGTGGAGTCAAGGATCAAGAAGGGAAAGAGACAAGGAAATGTCACCACCTGCAAAAATTCTGGACATCTAAACAAGGACTGCTACTTATGGAAAAGGAAACAAGGTCAGAACACTCATCTTTCTAACACTGCAGAAGCTGTTGAACACTGTGATAATGCAGAGATGCTTAACATAGTTGATCAACATCTTGGGAATGAGTGGATATTAGACTCCGACTGTTCTTTTCACATGTGCCCATATAAAGAATGGTTTAGCAACATAGAGTATGGAGAGAAATGGTCTGTACTTCTAGGAAATGATCAAATTTGTGCAGTTAGAGGAATTGGCAACATAAGGCTCAAAATGCATGATGGATTTGTAAAAACACTTCAAGATGTCAGATATATTCATAATCTTAAGAGAAACTTGACATATATTGTGATGCTAGAATCAAAGGGGTGGGTTTTGGTTCAAATTTGTGATTGGCACACTACATGTTATGAGAAACTCCACAGTTGTCATGAAGGGATCCATGATTCAAAAGTCCATACTATCTGCAAGATGAAGCAATAGTTGAAGAATTAGAAGTGAGCTCTGAAGATGAATCAAGAATCTGGCATGCCAGGCTTAGCCATGTTTGAGAACAAGGTTTAAATGATCTTCTGAAACAAGGAAATTAAGCTGAAACATCATCAATCATTTAGAATAAATGAATGTGAGGAATGCATCTTGGGAAAGAACAAGAATATCCCATTCAACCAAAGCAGTATGATTTCAAAGCAGGTTTTGGATTATGTCCATTGTGATCTGTGGGGCCCTTCGAGGACAGAGATAATAGGTGGAGACAGATACTATATGGTACTCATAGATGATCATTCAAGGAAAGGTCTATATCCTCAAAGCAAAGTTTGATGCATTCCAAAAATTTGTGGAGTGGCACTTAACAGTTGAAAAGAAAAATGGAACAAAATTGAAACTCTTGAGGACTGTCAACAGTTTAGAGTTCCTCTCAGAGGAGTTCCAAAAATTCTGTAAGGACAAAGGTATTAAAAGATACTTGACTGTACCAACAAATACTCAACAAAATGGTCTCGTTGAGAGAATAAATATGACTATATTAGAGAGGGTCAGATGTATGCTTGCAGGGTCTAAACTTCCAAAAATGTTTTGGGGAAGAGGCAGTTCACACAACATGTCACTTGATCAATAAGTGGCCATCTTTAGCCATTAGTTTTAAAATACCAGAAGAAATATGGACTAGAAAGAAGTCAAGCTATATTTCTATCTAAAGGTGTTTGGCTGCAAGGCTTATGTTCACCAAAAGCAAGATAAACTTTATCCCAGAGCCTTAAAGTGTATTACTAAAAGGATACATTGAGGGCATTAAGCGATATAAGCTCTGGTGTTTGGAGCTTGGAAAACAGAAAGCCATAATAAGCAAAGATGTCATTTTCAAGGAAAATGAAATGCCATATCATGAGAATGAAAGAAAGAAAGATAAAGCTACTGATAATGCTCAGGTTGAGGTGGAGGTATTAAAGTCTCATACACCCAATGAAGCTACTGATGGGAATGACATTACTACAGTAGATCAAGGCCAATCAAAAAATGGTAATTCGGGGACTGAAGATGAACTTCAAGACTATAAGTTAGCAAGAGATAGAGTTAGTTCATCATCCAGAAAGATATGTTCATGCTAACTTGATATCTTATGCACTGAGTGTGGCTGAAGAACTAGACTATAGTGAACCAAAGAATTATTCAGAAGCTATAAGAGAAAAAGAAATCAAGCTCTGGATAAAAGCTATGGAAGAGGAGCTAGAGTCACTGATAAACATGGACTCTGGTAGAGAGACCACATAAACAAAATTGTATAAATTGTAAATGGATTAACAAGAAAAATGTGGAGTTAACTGGAGAAATTAGATACAAAGCAAGGCTTGTGGACAGAGGCTTCACATAGAAAGAATGGATTGATTTCAATGGGGTATTCTCCCCAGTCGTTAAACATAGTTCCATAAGAATTCTGCTTGCTCTTGCTGCCCAGCTGGACCTAGAACTGCATCAGTTAGATGTGAAGACTGCATTCTTATATGGAGACCTCAGAGACACTGGCGGGATCTAGTTAAGAACATGGGGGTGTAGCTGCATCCCCCCCAAAAAATGAATTTTTTTAATAGTATTAATATTTATATGTAAATTGTTTTAGATTTAGTTTCTGCACCCCCAATTAAAAGTATAACCTAAAAGGAAAGTATAAACTCAACTTAAAAATAAACCATAAACTTCAAAATTAAACAATATTTGGGCATGTTTATTTTTATTTTTAAATATTTTTTATATTTATCATAATGTAATTATTTTTCGCACCCTCAATTTAAAAATTCTAAATTCGCCACTTGACGGGAGGGAATCCTTTTGCCTTGTCGTTGTGCGGTGGATTCTCCGTGTAAATAAATTTGTAATTTTTCTATGCCCACAACTAGGTTCCGCTAGCGGTAAGTATAAGGTCGATCCCACGAGGAGTTGATGTATTCTTCTCTCTTGTCATGGTCACGATTACACACTTGGGGTTGTGCCCTGATCAGAGTACTAGAAACAAAAAATAGAAATAAAATAAAAGAAAAATAAAAAATAAAAGCAACTTGGTTTGGGCATAGTCTCGTCAAGTCTGGGCACAATCATCGCTCATAGGTTCAAGGAAAGTCGATGTGCCCATGCATCATTGGTTATGGGAAAATGTCAATAGGCTGGGCCTCCCATTGTCACGGCGTCACATGTGTAGCCTACCCCGCCCTCATCTGCGCTCTTCATGTGATTGCCCTATAGGAAGTTTGTCGGACCTAAATAATCATCAGGCATGTCCGAGGACATACTGCCACTCGCCCACATTTGCCGCACTATGTGGAGCCGAAGGTCTTCTAACTTGTGTCCACTTACTGCTTGTAACTTGGTCGTGCCCAGAGCAGTACTGCCAGATAAAGCATCGAGTTTGCCCAAGTTGTATTGGAATCAGGTCAAATTCTTCGGGAACACACATGCACAGCTCCTTTGCCCAGATACAACCTCACAATTTCCTATGCTCATACATAATTCGATTATGGCCCAAACCAAGTAAAACAATTACCTAGACATAATTAAATAAAATAAATAAACGAAATAAACATACTTGAATTGAAATAGATGTTCAAAAAGTAATCTTTGGGCAGCATCAACTCTGCTCAAAGCAAATAAAAACAATACATAAAATAAAAGGTGCCCCAAATGGCTTGTTTCTTCCTTGGCTAGACTCTCATTGAAAATAGAAATACAAAACAAACTAATCTAAGGTGTGGAATTATGTGTGGTAAACTCCCACTCTCCAAAATCCGTCCTCTGGGCGCAGAGTATGCATCCTTATATAGAGAATGGTAGTGGGCCTTGGGCCAGGTCCATGCATATTAGGGCTTCTGGGCGCAGCACTTAGGGTCTCTGGACACGGCGGCTAGGGTTTCTGGGCGTAGCCAAGTTGCTGAGATTTCTTTCCTTATTTGCTTAGCCCAAATCAGATATGCATCCCATAACTTTGGTAAGTAAATTAAGTCAGATCCTTTTGTATATGGTAAGTGGATATCCACCTTCTTCTTTCCTTATGTTGTGATGGGTGCACCGCTGTGCCCTCGAACGCCAGGTTGTGCCCCAAAGTTAGCATCAAATTTCTGCACAATTTTTGCTTAACCTCTGACTTGCGGTTGTGCCCTTGAACACCAGTTTTTGGCGCTTTGCCCTTGAATGCCAGATTTTTCCGTTGTGCCCTGGAATGCCAGATTTTGCTTCTGTCTCGTCGATGTGCCTTTGAACGCAACTGGATCTCGCATGGTACTTGGTCTGGGCACAGGAGTACAATTATTGTGCCCATGAATGATCTCAAATCTTTGCATCTTTTTTGGAATGCAGCCTGCTTTGTCCAAGTTCTCGTCCACTTGTCCTTATGCCCAAAGTGTGTCCTCCCAAACACAAAAGACACAAAACACACAAAAAATAAGACTCGATCTAGGCCTAAACGACATACAAAAAGAGCACAAAAAACTATGTTTATCTTATTAAAAGTGACACAGGTGTCATGTCATATTTACTACTTTGTGTAGATGATATGTTGATAGCTAGTAAGGATAGAGTAGATATTGAGAAAGTAAAGTCTGACTTACAGCTAGAGTTTGAAATGAAAGGTTTAGGAAAGGCAGAAAGAATTCTAGGTATAGATGTTGACAGAGATAGGGAGAATGAGAGACTATGGTTATCTTAGAAGTCTTACATAGAAAGGGCATTGAAGAGATTCAATATGGATAAGTCTAAGGGTATTAAAGTTCGCACAACACTTCAAGCTTACAGTTTAACAAAACCAATGGATGAGAAAGAAAGGAGGTTTATGGCAAAAATTCCATATGCTAACATTGTTGGAAGCATTATGTATACAATGATTTGCACTAGGCCAGATTTAGCACATGCCATAAGTGTTACAGTCCAATCATTATGTAGGGTATGTCATGAATTAATTCGTTACTTCAGCTGTCGTGTTTTGTTTACGAATTTTAATTTAATAAGTATCATTACAAATTTGAATAGATATGAAAAGAATTTTAATATTAATTACATAGATATTGTAACCGATTAGGAATCTATAATTTACTATATTATCCTCCACTATTGCAGACGTGAATTAGGAGGCTCTAATTTAGGACGATTACAATCCATAAGATCTTCAAGATCCAATGAATGGGATTGGTTTCTATTTTATACATTTAAAAGTGTTTATATTATAGCCCACCTATATATATATATATAGGGAGAGGTTCAAGAAAGAACCATAAATAAAAAAAGAACGGAGAACCATTTTCAGCCATTCGATTATCAAGATCTACGGTGGATGTATCATCTTGTTGGATGAATGCAGATCCTGGGTTCGAATCCTAAAGGGAGCAATTTTTTTTTTATTTTTTTGAGTGCATTAATTTTAACAGCGAATGCATTAATTTTTATAGTGGATGCATTAGATTTGATGGTTCTCACGTTCTCACAAATAATGTAGTTCTCTCTAGAACCACACCCTATATATATATATATATATATATATATATATATATATATATATAAATATATCATTCAATCTTAAGTCATATTTGGCACAAATGGATATAATTATGTCTACGTGTACCTAATGAATGACACAATTGACACGAATTTATCCATTTGTACGAATTGTATACCATCATAACCCACGCGCTCCAACCTACGTGCAAACCCGAATCCGATCCGCCCTAATTAAAGGCAAAATAGTCCTAAAACGTAAAAAATGACCAAAATTTGTATTTTTTAGATGGGAGGCCAAATATTTAGTTTGATTGCTCAATATGACTATCTCACAAGTTGACTCTAAATTAAAATGTGGACATGAGTGCTATATAGCTGATTTAGAAGATGAGATTCAGTGTCTCATAATTTTATATGTGTAATTATGTTCCACTCTTATATACTCCATCCGTCCCACTATAAGTGACTCAAAACTCGGCATGAGAATTAAGGAGAATGTGTAAATGTATTAAAAGTGGTAAGGTCCCACACTTTTTTAAAGGGTTAAACTTTGCCATTTGTGGAAATAGGTCACTTATAGTGGGACGACCCAAAATGGAATACAAGTCACTTTTAGTGGGGACGGAGATAGTATTATTTTAATAATATTTTTTATAAAAAATAAAATTTATTATTCTCTCCGTCCACGAAAAAGAATCATGTTTGAGGGTGGAAACGAGTTTTAATAAAGTTATTGTAAATAGAATAAAATTACAACCTATTAACTAATAAAAAGTGAAATTAAATAATAAAAAATAATGTATGCCCTAATTAAATAAAATAATTCTAGTTAATAATCACAAAATTAAACTAGAATATAAAAAGTTGAAATTGGAGAAAAACTATATAATAAAATAAACAAAATTAAAGAGAATATGCACTCATATAGCCAAATTGGGGATTAGAACTCAATATTTGGTCCTCCAATTTAAAGATAAAAATTTTGACCATTTAATTTTTTGCAATTTTGGATTGTATAGCCCTTAATTTGGCGGGACCGAATCAGGTTGGGTGCGGGTTCGGGTGGTACTTTTGATCCTATAATGTTATAATTTGTGTCAAAACTACCAAATTACCGAGAACCAAAAAATACCAAGTAGTTGATACTTTTGGCACAAATATTGTCATTTGTGCCAAAAATATCATATTACTTGATTTTTTTTTATATTTCTTTTGGTACTTTTGGCACTAATATTCTTATTTTTTTTTTATTTCTATTGGTTCTTTTGGCACAAATTTTAACATATTAGTGCCAAAAGTACCAAATTACTTAGTATTTTTTTTATTTTTCTTTTTGTTGGTACTTTTGACACAAATTATAACATTAGTGTTATAGGGCTAAAATTTGTAAACTTTGTATTTCTGAAGGGCAATACAGTCTGAAATTGCAAAAAATGACAAAAATTTGTGTTTTAAGATGGATGGCCAAATATTGAGTTCTATTGCTCAATATGGCTATCTCAAAAGTTGGCTCCAAAATTAAATGTGTTATAATTTATTTCGTTTATACTATAGTTTATTGTATCTTTATCTTGAATTAAATAATTTCAATACATATATTGTATTTCATAATGTAATTTCATAAGAAAAATATGCACAATACACACTACAAAAAAGCGCGTATTTACCGGCGAAAACTACCGGCGGCGATTTTGCCGTCGGTAGATAACGGCGGCAAGGCGGCGGCATTGCAGGCGACCCGAAATTTCGAAATTACCGGCCAGTTACCGACGGCAAACTCGCCGCCGGTATGTAACGGCGGCGTCGCCGTCGTTAATGTTAAAATACGCATTATTTAATTAAATTTATAGACTTAGCGGCGGCAAAATCCCCGCCGCTATATAGCGGCGGCATTTGCCGTCGGTAACCTTTAAAATATAGGGCAGCGGGTTTGCCCATTTTTTCAGTATCTGCGCCGCAACCAACCCCCCCACGCGAACAGAAACTACCCCCCCAGCCCCTCCCCTGCTGCTGCTGCTCTTCCTTCGCCGCCGCCTCCGCCGCCGCCGACCGCCGCCGACCGCCGCCGACCCAGCAGGTATCTCTCTCTCTCTCTCTCTCTCTCTCTAGATCTATATATATATATATATATATATATATATATATATATATATATCTAATTAATTTTAATTATATATATATAATTATATAATTTCACTTATATTATTTATTGTAGTTCGACGACCTCGTTTCACCGCCTTCTTCACGACACCCACCGGAAACCACCACCGTACGCTCTCTAATTTATTTATTTAATTATTTAATTATGAATTTATTTATGTATTTAATTATATATTAATTAAATAGATTTAATTATTTGTTATATATAGTTAATTAATTTATAATAGATTTTGTTTATAATTAAATTATATGAAGCATGATTAATTTTAAATTATATTAATCCATTTAATATATGATGTTGTTAGTTAAATTTTAAATTATGAAGCATGATTAATTTTAAATTATATTAATTTTAATCAATTAGTTTAAGTTGTTTGTTAGAATAATTTATATATGTTGGATAATTTTGTTAAATTCAATGTTATGTGCTATGTGTTTATGAAATGTTATATTATTATATATATATATATATATTGTGGGATAGATTTAATCAATTTCTTAAGGATCTTCTCCCTTTGGGATAGAAATTGATTATTTCTTAAGGATCTTCTCCCTACAAATGATTGTTTTTAATTTAATTACCATGATTTTTATTGCTTTTATTTGTATTGTATTATTGCTTCGACATTGGGGGGTCGGGTAGACCTAGTATAGGCTTAGTAAATTAGGACCACTATGGTCACTATAGTTGCTGGTAGAGTCGAGCACTTGGTAGTTAGGATAGTGGGGTTATGCTGTCGAAATTTTGTTAGATTTCAAGTAATTTATTATGTTTTATTTGTTTTTTTCAATTAGAATTTGCAAGAATGAGTGATAATCGTACGTGGATGTACGCGAGATACAATGATCGTACCGCATTTGAAACGGGGCTTGAGTTTTTCCTTGAGTGGGCGTTCAATCAAACGGCGTACACAGATGGACAAGGTAACATTAGGTGCCCGTGTAAGAAGTGCAAGAATCAAGCGTATTTAGATGTACCTACGGTCAGAGAACATGTTAGTAGGCGTGGATTTGTCCTGAATTACAAAGTTTGGGTTTGTCACGGGGAAGCACCGCTGTCTATGCCGAGAGAACATGCTATAATGAATGAGGATGATGGATTATATAATAACTACGAAAGGATGGTGCATGACCATGCTGGACCTAGTAATTATCAAGATCCTCCAAATCTGGAGCAGCCGCCCAATAATGACGCTCAACAGATTTATAATATGTTGGATGCAGCGGATACTCCATTGTACGCAGGATGTGACACGTACTCACAATTAAGTTGGATGACTCAATTCATGAGCATAAAGACTGAAAGCCACATGTCAGAGAGGACTTACAATCAGATGTCTTCGATGATGAAAGCTGCTTTACCAGAGGGTAACAACTGTCCAGAAGACTTCTATAGTACGAAAAGAAATCTACGTGGTTTGGGTTTGCCAGTAGAGAAGATCGATTGCTGTGTTAATAACTGCATGTTGTATTGGGGGGAAACTAGTGAGCTACATAGTTGTATGTTCTGTGACCAATCACGATATAAGGACAGCTTGCGTGCATCTGGGAGTCGCAGAAAGAAACAAGTGCCCGCTAAACAGATGCACTATTTTCCCTTGACGCCCCGATTGCAGAGATTGTTTGCATCTCCTGCAACTGCTGAACATATGCGGTGGCATGCGACCTCCACAGACGATGGGATAATGCGCCACCCGGCCGACTCTCCGGCATGGAAACATTTGAATTCAGTCTTTCCTGGATTCGCCGATGAGATTAGAAATGTGAGGTTGGGCCTCTCTACAGATGGTTTTGCCCCATTTGCACAATCAGGGCGTCAATATTCTTCTTGGCCAGTTATTGTCACGCCGTATAACCTGCCTCCGTGGTTGTGCATGAAAGAACAATTCATGTTCCTCACAGTCCTCGTGCCTGGCCCATCAAACCCAAAGATGAAGTTGGACGTATTCTTACAGCCATTGATACACGAGTTAAAATCTCTGTGGGAGGTTGGTGTGAACACTTACGACATATCGTTGAAGCAAAATTTCCAGATGCGAGCAGCTCTGATATGGACTATCAGTGATTTTCCAGCGTACGCTATGTTGTCTGGGTGGGGTACAGCTGGGAAATTGGCATGTCCACATTGCATGGAGAATACAGAAGCATTCACTTTGCCGATGAGTGGAAAACAATCGTGGTTTGATAATCATCGGAAGTTCTTACCTCCTAACCATGTGTTTAGGAGAAACAAAACTTCATTCTTGAGGAATAAGACATGCAATGTTGGTCCACCAGAACAAAGATCAGGAATACAAATCTTGAATCAAATCGAGGGGTTAGGCTTCATGAAGGTTACCGAAGACTTCGATGGCAGGAACGCTCAACTCGCCAAATATCAAGATGTAGGGTGGAAAAAGAAAAGCATATTTTGGGATCTACCCTATTGGAGATATCTTTTGATTCGACATAATCTGGATGTTATGCACATTGAGAAAAATGTGTTTGATAACGTGTTTAATACTGTCCTGAATGTGAAGGGGAAGACAAAAGATACAGAAAAATCTAGAGAAGAATTGAACACCTTCTGCAAGCGGAAAGAGTTGAAGAAAGTGGATGGAACTCGAGGGTATCCGAAAGCATGTTATACGCTTGACAGGGAAGAGAAGAAGATCTTACTCCAATGGATCAAGAGTCTTAAGTTTCTCGATGGGTACGTGTCAAATATTAGTAGATGCGTTGACATGAACGCCCTGAAGATGCACAACATGAAAAGTCACGACTGTCACGTGTTCATGCAAATCCTTCTGCCTGTTGCATTTAAAGAACTTCTTCCTAAGAATGTTTGGGAGGCAATTACAGAGTTAAGTTTCTTCTTCAGAGAATTAACATCCCGCAACGTGGCCATATATGACATGAGAATACTGAGTGAGAAGATAGCTGTTACTCTTTGCAAACTTGAGCGTATCTTCCCGCCTAGTTTATTTGATTCAATGGAGCACCTACCAGTTCATTTGGCAGATGAGGCACGATTGGCTGGTCCAGTGCAATATCGGTGGATGTATCCTTTTGAAAGATATTTGAGGACATTAAAAAATCATATAAAGAACAAAGCCAAGGTTGAGGCGTCCATCGCCAATGCATACTTACATGCAGAAATGTCAACCTTCTCTTCGTTTTACTTTGAAGATCAAATATCTACAAAGTGGACAACTTTGCCTCGCAATATTGAGATGCCCGTTGCTGAAAATGATGATCCTCTTTGTCTCGCCATATTCAAACCTATTGGGCGTTCACTTGGCCGAGGGACGAAGAGATACATGGATGAGCGCGAATGGCATGCTGCACACATGTATATTTTGAGCAATTGTGCAGAGGTTGCAGAGACATATAGCAAGTGAGTATTCTCGTTCAATTTACGTATAAGAAGTGTTCATCATATATAGGTGTTAACATATTTATTTGATTCTTTGTATCCAAGGATCTTCAAGGAGGAAAAACGATATGCAAATCCTTACATGACTGATGCAGAGTTTGAAGTCGCGTTTCACAACGAGTTTATTCTGTGGTTTAACCATTACGTAAGAGACGATAAATTTATGTTAAATATACATTTACTTACTCTAAAATTGGCTAGCAAACTTAAATGATATTTGTGTGAAACAGGTTTGTCGTCCTTGTAACGACGAGTTGAACCCTTATATTAGGTCGCTTGCAGCTGGACCATTAAGGGAGATTGAAACATACTCCGGCTATTTCGTGAATGGCTACAGGTTTCACACAACTGATCATGATAGAGAGAGTGCGACTGTGAACAGTGGCGTTTGCATAAAAGGTTCGGTCTATGGTAGTGATAGAGATGTGCTAGACTTTTATGGGCGTCTGCAAGAGGTTTGCGTGCTGGAGTATCCGGGGTATCCAATTAAGCAGACAGTCTTGTTCAACTGTGAATGGTTTGATTTGTCGGCTCAGGGAACTTCTATTGATACAGACTTCAAGTTAGTTTCACTGAACCACACATGAAGATATAGGAAGTATGATCCCTTTGTTTTGGCGAGTCAAGTAGTTCAAGTGTTTTACTGTCCCTATCCCAGTACGAACCAATCAAAGAAAAATTGGTGGTCAGCATGCAAAGTCAACGCAAGATCTAAGGTTGAAGTGTCTACTGCAGCATCTACATCAACATTAGATCAACCATTTCAAGAAGAAGTGGTTACTATTATGCCTACTCACACAAGTGTAGGCATTGAACAACCACTTCTCCTTCATCCCCTCGGTGGAGTCGTTGAGATTGAAGATGACGATGAAGCAGAAGACGATGATTCCCCGTTGACATCTAACGATAGTGATGATGATAGTAGTGATGCTTATGAATAAATGTAAATGCACATTTTGGTTGAATTTGATTGCAAATTTGTTATGTTTATGTTTATGTTTGTTAGTTACTATTAATGTTACGTTTCGTGAAAGCGTTTGTTAATTTAATTGTATGCAACAGGCATCATGTCTACCTCTCGAGGTTTGTTGGGATTTGGGAGGCAATCTGGCGTTAATGCGCCAGAAGCTACAGCAGATACATCTGATGGGTCTGGGACGCATATTTCTGGGACTCCCGAGACTCCCAATGCTTCTAGTAGTTCACGGGCTAGAAGGCCTAGGGGCCCTACAGCTGCCGCTATCAGAGAGAGAGAGGTTAAGGCACCTGATGGGAGGACGGTATTTCAGAGGCATCCTGAGACTGGGTAAGTACATTAGTTAAAATTACTGTTTCTCGTACACCATGATTAAGTGACAAAATTACTTGTACACAGTGTTTTGTTGGAGCCCACTGGCCTGTCCAAAGCTTGCACGTGCACATTTAAGATGTTTGAAAACACAGGCGGGTACACATGGAAGTTGACGCCCCCGGCGATGAAGGATAAATTTTTTGATGAATTACAGGTACAATTAAATTTATAATACATATAAATATATCATATTAAATTGTTAAAATGTTTGATATTAAATTAATTCTCTTTCTTTCAACAGAAAGAGTTTACGTGGAAGCCCGAGGATGAGCATGACGTGAGGATCATGTGGGAGACAAAAGCCCGCAAAAGGTACTCCGACATGATGAGCGACTACAAGTCAACTCTCAAGCAGTGTATCAGCCAAGGGAGAGAGATGTCTAGGCCCGTCTGGATGACTCCCGATTTCTGGACTGGACTCCGGGATTACTGGCATCAGCCCGAGGTTGAGGCTGTTTCAACTCGAGCTCGTGCCAACCGGATGTCCGAGCCCGATGGGGAGGGTACAGGGATCAGTAGGCACGTGGGCGGGTCCCAGTCGACTCGTATCCTGCAGCAGTATATGGTATGTAATTAACAAATAATTAAGTATATAAATTAAATTAATATATTGACTAATATAACTTATTTATCTTATATAAATGCATATACAGAGCTTGGATCCTGGTACTCCCCAGGATGCACCGAACTATGCCACCTTCCTCCGCCTCCACACGTACGCCGACGGAAGTTATACGTCGGAGAGAGATGCTAGAATTGACGTAAGTGTTTAAGTTTATTCAAATATTTAGTGAATGTATTTATTTTCTAACAATTATGCATTGTTATGTATGTATTAGGCCGAGGTTCATCGACTGGCCGCTGCCACAGGACGACAGGAGCGGCTAGACGAGGTGTATTTGGAGGTGGTGCAAATTGATAGGTCACGGATCTACGGCGTCGGGAGTGCCGGGCAGAGTCAGGCTAGTAGGGGGTCTATCCGCAGCACGGGCACTTCTGCGGTGTCTCAGCAGCTTTATGAGACACGGATCTCCACGCTGGAGGAGCGATTGGCGGCAGAGCAAGCACAACGCCAACAGATAGAGGAGCGCATGGCGGCAGAGCAAGCAGAACGCCAACAGATGCAGGACCGCGTGGCTCAATTGGAGGCGTTTATGATGATGTATAAGGCTCCGCCACCTCCACACCCTGATGCCGATGATGATGATGATGATGATGCTTAGACTTATGTTTATGTTTTCAAACAAAATTACATTTGCACTTTCTTTTCAAATTTATGTTTTATTGAACTATATATTTCAAGTGCTTTAATTATTAAAACTATAAATGTTTTATATATTTATGGCAATGATGATGATGATTGCATTTAACATAAACAAATAAATTCAAATCACATTATAATAACCAAATTAAAACACTTTTGGTGTATTAATGTTAAAAAAAAAAAAATTAATTAATTAATTAATTAATTATTAAATATTAATTAAATATTTTACCGACGATAAAAATAAGGACCGAAACGAACTCGCTCACTAATTAACAACATATTTAAGGTATTATCTCCACATATTCAAAGATTATAATTATATGAGTGAGTATATAGCATTTAAATGAATTAATAGATGTAGATATATCAATAATACGAGTGTTCTGTACTGGTGATCACTCGAAAAGAATTTCAAAGTTAAGCGTGCTTGACACATAGCACAAGCAAGATGGGTGACCCACTGGGAAGTCGGGTCGCCGACTGGGAAGTTCGTCTAAAGTATGCAATACCGTATAAATACGGAAATAAATTGTGGATATACAATATACAATAAAATAAATAAATAAATAAATAAATAAAATAAAATAAAATAAAATAAAAAAATAAAATAAAAACTATTACCGTGGGCAAAACGCCGTCGGTAGTTACCGACGGCAATTTCCCCTCGGTAAATACCCGGCCATCCTCCGGCGTGAACCACCGGCCGGCGGTAGATTTTTACCGACGGCGATTCGCCGCCGCTAGTTAGCGGCGGT
This sequence comes from Salvia miltiorrhiza, assembly GCF_028751815.1. NCBI lineage: Eukaryota > Viridiplantae > Streptophyta > Magnoliopsida > Lamiales > Lamiaceae > Salvia > Salvia miltiorrhiza. The sequence goes on along the minus strand of NC_080393.1, from coordinate 23,060,175 downwards.
ACTCGCCGTCGGTAGTTTTCCGGCAGGGTCAGCCGGACTCCGGTGGCTCTCTACCGACGGCAAGATAGCCCTCGGTAACTAGCGGCGGTGTCTGCCGCCGCTATTTCTCCGGCTAGGCTCCGCCGTTTAACGGCGACAATTCCGGCGGCAGCGCCGCCGTTAACTGCCGACGGCGGATGTTCGCCGCCGTTATTGTCGTTGCCGACGAACCGTTTAGCGGCGGGAGATTGCCGCCGTTATCGCCGCCGGTAACACTATTTACCGGCGGCCGTCTTTTTTTACCGACGGCATTTAGCCGTCGGTAATCAGCGCTTTTTTTGTAGTGACATTAAAAATATTTTTTTATAAAAAAACTACCGAAAATCGCCGGTTCGGACCTTGAACCGCCGATTTTCAGCCCGACTCGAAATTGTCGGTTCAAGGCCTGGAACTGGCCCACCAAGAACATTACAAGGGCCAGTTACGATTCGCCTTTCCAGTAAACCGTAAGCGCCGGTTCAGGTCTTGAACATGCAGTTTTCGGCCCATGTAGACCACTAGTTGTGGTATACTGAATTTCAAGCTGTTAATTTAGTGATAATGTGGTTAATGCTTAATGTTAAAATTTTAAATTTAGGTTCATCAAGCACGATATTTTAAATTATTTGTTATTTATAAAAGATAAATAAATTAAAATGCGTGTTGTTGTACAGAAAATGACTGCTGAACTATATATATAATTAATAAACGTAGGTTATACACATCGACAACCGAATCAATAAATAAATTGTGCACTGGATTACGAAATTGCGATACCCAATTCTCAGTAAGAAGATTGACATACATATATATACGTGTACCTAACAGCTCTTTCAACTTATCTTTCTTACCAACAAAAAGTGGCTCAAAGAAAACCACTTGTCCACTTCCAACACTTAATCAATCACATATAATTAATGAGTTCTAATAAAACGAATATATATATTGCATTGAATGAGAAATTATTAACATTTTAATTTATAAATTGAAAATAAAAAGGGCAGAAATAAGACCAAGTTAAACTTACATATATAATAACAGAGATAAGACATAAAATCATCCTTCACCTTGACAAAGAAAAAAGGAAAAAAAAAAAAAAAAAGAATAAGAAAGGGAATACGTATTGTTGAATTTCTTCCTCTATTACATATACAAACGTACTGAAGTAGCTAACAAGTACGTAAATTAATGTAAATTTGAAAAACCCACCCTCAAACAATAACCCGAAGTTTGCTTTATTAATCGGTTTTCAGCAAATTAAAGCTAATTATCCACCATCCACGCTCTAATCTATATATATATATAAACATGTACACATATGCATAATACAGGCATATAAATATATATATTGTGTGTGTGTGTGTGTGTTAATTTAGAGTGTGAGAGGCACAATCTTTATGACAAGGCCGGGAAAAACATCATCGGGGTCGTGAATATGCGGATTCCTCTCGACTATGTAAGGATCGGCGCACTTGTCGCTGATGGTGTGTAGGGTTTCACCTTCTCCGACAACGTATATCTCGTCGCACGGCTTCTCCACCAGCCACTGCGGCCTTCCTCTCACCGCCGCTTCTTCATTTGTGGAGGCCGTCGTTAGGAGGATCAGACCAACCAAACCCACGCCAAACCACAGCCACGCGCCGTCTTTCGAGGGCACTGCCATTATATAACTAATTGGGCGCAGGAGAAGAGAAGAGAAGAGAAGGGTTTTACTATATGATTCACTTGAATTGAATAAATATATATTCAGTGGGATTTTATAGATGGTCCACCTAAGCACTTAGGTGGGGAACTTCCATTATTTTACCAACTTGTCTTTCATCATAATTGTGTATTTCTTCAACTTCAGGATATGGTACCAAGTCAGAAGTCACATTAATATTCAGTTATACCAAGGGATTTAATTTGAATTCTTTTTCATATATATGATTAAAGCATATTTTCGATCGGGTCGATTATATTGCTAACAATTATTGGAAATATGCATGTAAGGTGTGAAGCATCGATCCATTAATTAATAATGAATTAATTTAAAGGAAGGTTTGGTTTATTTTGGTAAACTGATTAAGTATATTATCAAATATCAATATTAAAACAACGTCAACGATGGTATAAGGTAGACCTTTCATTCTTTAAATTTCCAATTTGTATGCAATTCCTATTTTTTGTAGTTATTTACCAACTAAATAATTAAAAGGGAAATAATATTCTGTTTACTGTAGGATGAAAATTATACCGATTGATGAGTACTTGACCTCGCTCGCTTCTCTATAAAATTAATGATTAGTAGAGATTTGATGTTCACGTTCATCCCGAGTCCCGACTTTATCCCCTCCATCTACTAAAACATAATTATATTACGTACACGCATATGAAGTGACGATTGATCAAATAATTATCAGATTCTGGCTGATCTCGTCACTATATACTCCGTCTTCCAAATAACTTTCTATCTTTCTTTTTTGAATAGTTTCTCGAATAACTTTCTATTCATTAATATTGGGATACTATTCCATCACTAATAATACACAACTTATTCTTACTTTTCACCTTTCCAAATATTAATTATAACATTTTTTTCGCCATTTTTAATACTAATTATAATGCATTTTCACTACTTTCAATATACTCAATTACTTTATCTTAAAATTTGGGCCCCTCCCTCCTAGGAAGTTATTTAGGGGATTGAGTATATGTGACGCCCGAGGACGAAGTGAGGAGTGATTGCCGGTGCAATAGAGGCACGGACAAGGAGCGGCTCCGATTAAGACTTCCAAGCGGAGGGGCACATGGATGAACCGGAACACACCCGAACGAGAGGAATTATGAGAATATGCAGGTATGAGACTGCATATTCGAGGAGAGCTTAAATGATTTGATAGGTGCTACTCATATCAACAAGATGCATCTTCTTTTCTGGTGCCCACGTGGAAGAAACTCCAATGTTAAGCGTACGTGCTTGGCTTGGAGCAATTCCGGGATGGGTGACCCCCTGGAAAGTTTCTAAAGGAGCGTGCGAGTGAGGACAAAACACGTTAGAAAAGACTCGTGTTGATCTGTGGGACAGCCGTCAAGTCTGGAGCCGGACTGTTACAGTATAATACTATTAGGGAGTGTTTACTATTGATTTTTAGTTTAGATAAAAAAAAATGGTAAAACTAATTACTTATTAAAATTTTAAAATATCCCAAGGTCTTTGTTAATATATTATTTGAGCTATTTTACTTGATTCATATCTCATTAAAAGGATGAAAATTAAAAAAAATAATCATAATTTCAATTTAAAGAAAAAATTAATTATATACCTTATCAAGCAAAGTAAATAATCGTTTCTTATTAGAAAGGAAATAACACAAATTAATGCCCCCTATATACACAATCTACAATATGTCAATATCCAGATATCAGTGACGAATTACCACCACCAAACTACTGCAACTTTTTTTTTTTTGAGAGGGAACTAGTGCAGCTTATTGCTTAAGATATAATTATAAACATTTTCTTATTTTCACAAGTTTATTAATTTTCTCAATATCTTTATTTCTTTTAGAAATGAATATTCTTTCGCATTCCAATCTTTTTTGTTCATGTAATTTATTTTTTGTTCATGAATTTCTCCATTCTTATTTTATTTGGTGGTTTGTACATATAAATTGTAATTTTTTCTACTTTAAATTTAATAAAAATATGAATTTTATTACATGTTGGGTGTTAATGAGTTATAATTTTATTTCGTTTATAGATTTTTCAACAATTTTGTTACATATAATGCATTAAATAATATGATTTCATAAGAAAATATATATACACTATATAAAAAATATGAAAATGGTCATTTCGAACCCTTAACTGGCGGTTTCCAACCTGGCTGGAAATGACCCTTCTCCCTCTCCACACGGGCTGGTCACGATTCATCTTCCCGATGAAGCGTGAACCGCCGGTTCTGGCTCGAAACCGGCTGTTTTCGGCCCGTGAATAACACTAGGTGGATGCATTATCTTACTAGATGAATGCTCCACTTGGGTTCGAATCCTGCAGAGAACGAATTTTTTTTTATTATTGCATTAATTTTTATATCGGATATATTTTTTTTATAGTAGATACAATAATGTGTTAATAGGGGAATCTACCCACTTCAATAATATGTCTTGCAAAACTACCCACTTTCAAAGTCAAAGACCGAAAAGCAAGTTTGATGGTGATGGGTTGCTTGGTTTTTTGTGTAAAAGTTGATGATGATGGAAATTGTGTAAGAGTTGTGTAAGAAAACAGTTAAAATTGGTACAAAATGTGAGAAAACGTCACTTTCATGCATTATAAGATTAAATAGATTTGCAAATTTTGAATAAATTAGGGGACGTTTGTGTGTTACAAACATTAATACGAAGGCCAAAAAAATCACGAATATGTCAATTCTTAAGATTTTTTTTTTTGAAACCATTAAACTATGTATCCGCCAGTAATTCGTAGCCGGCCGAAGTAGCCGCTGAAGTTTGTGACCGGCGGCTACTATTCAACAGCTACTAATTACTGGCGGATACTTGTGTTATTCGCTTCAAAAAAAATACTTTGTTCATAATTAGCATGATTGTGAATTTTTATCCTTCGTGATTTTTTATTGTTACATATGCACCGTTATTTTTAGATTTTTATTTAATTTTACAAGGGGAAATATGAGAGATAGTGAAATATGTACAGTACAAGAAGTACACATGGATGGGAAATATGAGAGATAGTGAATCTGCCAAAATTTGGATTATAGTGGGGGTAATAACACTCACTTTATGCATGATTTGACTACACAAAAAATAATAGACTTGCACATAAAATAATAAGAAATTATATACCAATTATTTGGAAATTCATATATTCGGTAATGAAATAATATTATATAGCCAAAAAGTAAAGTATCCGCCATTAAATTATTTGATTTATCACTAGCCGCTAACAAAAAATATATGGCGGCTACTGGGCTTTTTGTACGATTTTCTGGCGGATACTTGGTCTGTTAGGCAGAAAATAATATTTTATGTCAAATTATGTATAATTTTTAATTTTTCAGCTTGTTATGAATGTTTAAATATAACATACGCATTCCCCTTTTGTATTTGTTGCGATTTTTTACTTTTAATTTTTTAGTAAAAAATTAAAAGTACATACTGAGAAGGTGACTCTGCAAAAAATTTGGTTGTAGTGGGGCATTAATGCTAATTTTATGCATGCGTGAGGTGACATGCAATAATAGATTGAAGCCGTATTGAATGAACACTGCACTTCACGTGAACTTTTTGTAAGGAATCAAGTTTAGTCCTTATAAGGCTGCATTTGTGAATGACCAAAACACAAATTGAAATACTCACCTTGAATTTCATAAATTCAGGCATACCCTAAAGATTTGAGTGGTTTTGTGCGAGAGGAGGCAATTTGTGTTGAATTTCAGCCCGAAAAGGTGATTCTCCTGTATTGTTTGTATAAATTATAGTTTGCATGTTTAATCGTACGTTGTTTTTAACGTTGAGAGCATGTTTTACGTTATTTTAATGAATTTCTTTATTATCTGAAATTTAAAAGCATGTTAGGGAAATATTAAACTTTTTTCTAATATAATTGAATGTTTTGAACCCAAAAAATAAAGTATCCGCCAGAATATCATTAGAAAACGATAATAGCCGCCGACCCTACAAGGTCAGCGGCTACTGGTGTCGGATAATGATTTACTGGCGGATACTTCATTTTTCGAGCTTATTGTGATGTTTTGAACTTTTTAAACGTATTTTAATACTGTATTTTATGTGGTTTTATAGATGGAATTCGTGAGATACATATATGTGAGATACAACGGAGTCGTCGATGGTATACACTATGTTGGCGGGGCTACGGAGGTCCTTCCCCTCTTAAATGAAACAGTTGCGAGCCTGATATACAGCATCAACAATGTGCTGACAACGCATTCGTTGAGCCCGAACTATCAATTGTATTATTTGGCGACCAATCGATTTGGAAGGGAGACGAAATGCGTAATAAGTGACGACGATGATGTGCAAGGCTTGTTGGAAACTGCCGAATATCCCATGGTGTACGTTGAGCACAACAACGACCCGGTCGAAGAAGTGTACATCCCTACTTTTGATTTTGGCCAGGCTTCGGGATACGGAGATGATGAAGCACAATCTAGTCAGTATGAGACGTCGTATCATGCTCGCGAGAGCGCGCCTCCAACACAGTACTTTTCATGGGATGGGCAACCGTTGGACGAATCCGCATGGAATCTGAATGAAATGTGCGGGAGATTCAACCAGGTGCGGACGGATGACGATTCTGATGAAGAAGCCGTACAACCTGAAGACGAAGCCGAAGAACCTGATGACGATTCTGATGAAGAAGACGAAGAATACGATCCAACGAACGAGTCGGGCACAGATTCTGCCGCCTCTGAGGATTTATTAGACGATGATCTGATAGAGTTCACGGCGACCGAGCGAGCAGGTTGGATCCGACAAAGTAGAACCCGTCACGGAAATCCGACGGACTCGACCGGTGATCTATCTAATTGGATAGTTCCGTTGATTCCAGTGGACGCCACGACTTCGCTCGTTGCTCGCGAGAGTGAGCTGTCCAGAGTTGCTGATTTGGGGAAGAACTCTTTTTACAACAGTAAAGAAGAATTGGTCCTTGCTGTTGGCTTCTGGAATATGAAGCAAGGGGCTGAGGCAAAAGTTGTACGCTCAGATCAGGGACGCCTCTATTACAAGTGCAAGCACTCTGATAAGTGCAAGTTCGATGTGCGTGCATCTTGTCACGGCGGAGGGATGTGGGGAGTGCATAAGTTTAAAGAGCACTCTTGCGAAGGGGAGTTGGGCATTTTGAAACGAATAAAGGCACATTCGAATGTGGTTGCAGCTTATGTGGAAAAAAGAATACGCGATGACGGAGAGGTCATTAAGCCGAAATCTATTATGTCGGAGTTGTTACGTGAATTTGGCGTCAGAATCAAATATGATGTCGCGCTGCGTGCAAGAAATCTCAGCTTAGAGAAGATATACGGTCGAATTGATGATTCGTTCCTTCTTCTGCCCAAATATTTGTATGCCCTAAGTCAAGCGAATCCAGGCACCGTGATGGATTTGGAAGTAGACGAAAACCACCGGTTCAAGCATCTGTTTCTTGCTCTTGCGGCTTCCATCACACCTTTCTTCTTTTCGCTTCGGCCAGTGATTGTGGTCGACGGCACACACTTGAAGGGGAAGAACAATGGCATTTTGTTCGTCGCCGTGACAAAAGACGCAAACGAGCAAGTTTTTCCGTTGGCATTTGGTGTCGGGCCGATCGAGAATGATGAGTCATGGAAGTGGTTCCTCTCAAATGTGAGACAAACTTTTGGTCAGCCCGACAACTTACTAGTTGTCTCTGATGCGCATGTCTCCATTGCTAATGCTGTGAAGAGCGAGTTACCAAATGCTACTCACGGTCTTTGCTACTACCACTTGCAGAACAAAATTAAGGGCTACGGGCAAGCTGTTGTGGAGCTTTTCCGCCAGGCTGCATACGCCTACACGGACTCAGAATTTTCACGTGCAATGTCGGCTATGGCTCAATTGAAGCCGGCGGCGTACGGGAAGTTGATGCGCGTAGGCCCTGAGAAGTGGGCACGATCACAAAGTCCGGTGACCCGTTATAGTTTTCTTACATCTAATGCTGCCGAGGCTTTGAATGCCCGTTTGTTGTGGGCCAGACGCCTTCCTATATGCTCCATGCTGGAGGCAATCAGGATGGTTCTGGAGCAGTGGTTCAATGACAGACTTGCGTCTGCGGAAGAGAGCGATGACCTTCTTACTCCAGAGGCAAAACAGAAGATAAGTGCGGAGATCTCAAAGAGTCGTCGCTACACTGCGAAGAGGACCTCCGAGAGAAAATACAGGGTTCGTGCTGGTGATCGTCGCTTCATGGTTGACCTTCAAGCGAAGAGCTGTGAATGCAATGAATTCGACCTGGACGGCATGCCGTGTTCTCATGCGATCGCAGCCATTACGTATGCTAAATCTATTTTATTATAAAATTACAGTTATTAGATGCCTACTAAATATAATCTTTCTTTTCGCAGTGAGGCGAAAGAGCCAGTGGAAGATTACGTGGAAGCTTACTACCTGCGGAGTTCACTGGTTCAAACATACTCCGGTCCAGTAAATCACTTGCCTCCCTTAGAGCACTGGGAAATTCCGTTTGAAGTTGCAACTGATATTGTTTTGCCAAACCTTTCTCGGCGACAAGCTGGTCGACCAAGAGAATCTAGAATTCCTTCAGCTGGTGAGAGGCCGACTCAAAGGACTACTACAGCGGATGCATCAAGTAGTCTGGGAAAACGAGCACCCAAAACCTGTGGTCTATGTGGCTCGCCTGGCCACACACGTAGAGCATGCAAGGGTACGGGCTGGGAGCAGTAGTTTAATTTCCTTTTATATTAAATTTCGATGGATATTGATGTTTTTTCATTCCAGTAAGTGATGTTCTGAAGTTGAGAGTATTGGATACTGATTGAACAAATTTCGAAGCGGTGTCATTTGCATAATATCGATGAACTAGCAAACACCATGGAATGCTCACTATCCGCCAGTAATTAATGGTTTATCACTAGTAGCCGCCCAACAATAAACATCAGCGGCTACTGGCCGCGGATATGTATTTACTGGCGGATACTTTGATAATTATCGGTTTTTTGATGTTTTAGAAGCTATTGTGTTGCCTGATTTGAAATATTTGAAGCAGAAAACACACGCCTTTAGTAATGACCAACATGGACATGTCTTAACAATTATGAGTTGAAATTATGAATGAGACTTTGGAGAAGTGAACAATGTTTTATATAAAAGTTTAGTTCATAGCATAAAACACCCAAAGTATGCTTTTTTATGCATTAAACTATCAAATAAGACGTTTAGCCCAAGTAGCCGCCAGAAATTAATTACCCGCCGTGATTAGCCGCTGAAATGTTTTCAAGCGGCTACTGCTTCCGGATAATTGTTTACTGGCGGCTAGTTGCATTAATCATCTTATTTCATAATTTTATCTAGGATGCAAGTGGAAAATCATAGAAACATACTCAAAAAGATACTGCAACCTCTAATCAAAACGTCATTTGCATAATTATCATTTAAATGTACAAATACATAAGCTATTTCGATGCGGGGATGCAAAACTCGTAGATGCTACTGCCTATCTTGCGCCTATAGTCGGCGGCGTGCCCATTGCCCCACGCAAGGCTCGGCGAGCCTGATATCAGACGCTCCACATACATGCACGCAAAAACACCGGAGCTGCATTGATCTGGCTGCTGGAACTGCTCATTCTCGTCGGCATATTGGATTTTCAACCTTCGCCATTGGAGGTTTTCCAACGGGTTGTCGACAATCGTGGTCCTTGCGAACCACTGGGACACTTCAAGCATCTTACCCAACAGGCACTGCAGCGGATATAGGGCGGCGATCACATCGAAGCGCGGCTGCGGCATGGTCTTGAACAACTGCGAATCGAAGATGTCGCAAACTCCACTCAGCAAATCCACTCGGCATGTAATGTAACGTCCACACACATGTATAGGCAAAATGAGCTGCACACGCAAATGCAATTGGTGAAGAGGAAATAAAAAATGAACTACTCCAACATATTGATACTGTAGATATATATGTGTACCGTTGTGGCATTCATCCAATCGCCATGAGTCGAAGATACCCCCTGCCCATGCACCATATACATCTTCTTGGAATGCGGTTGCCACGACGCAAAAACTCCGTCGAAATATATAAACCGCCCTTCTGCCTTCGCGGGAAACATTTCCCGCCACGCTGACATCAACTGCGTGAATTCATCATAGAAATATTTCTGCAGCAATTAAACATTATATTAAAAGCATATTTGATTATAATTCTGTATCCAATAATAATATTTAATTAAATGCTTACGAATAACTCTGTATCCAATACGATGGTGGTCCTCGCATCAACACCGTCTATCAAGTCATCACCCCTCATCAACCTCGATCTCATCGTCATCATGTAGCAATCAACAGCCTGCACGTACTTAAATGTTAGTAACAAGTGACCAGACTTACATGATAACAACTGATTCATAAATTAACCAACATTGGACGAGAGGTCTCTTCTCGTGTTTTGCATAGTGGTCCAAAAGCTAAACGGGAGAGGGTGTTCGCTCTCTGCCACCGACATCGTCCGGTAGTTGCCACGGTTGCCAGCTTTCATCATACGGTCAAACCCGTCAACATACTGTGAGTCGACGGGTCTCGGCACGGCGCTGTGCACGTATGGTGATCGAAGTGCAGCCGACGGGTTCCGTTCTCGGCGACTTCTGCGTGGAGCCTCCGGTGCACAAATACTGAGGGGAACAGCAGCTACTGCCTCAGAAACTGCCTCAGAAACTCCCTATAATTCACATAAAACAACGCAAGTTAAACAATGTTGACATAATTTAAATTAAATGACTTGTAAATTTAATGCAACGACAACATACCCCTCTAAACTGCTTCCAATACTCGTGCATCTCATCTTGAGTCAGGATCGGAGCCGAAGAACGGGCCGGCTCAAAAGGGTATGCTGAACTCGTGCCCGGCTCAGCCCACGAGTAGCGTGGCCCACCATAAGAACTGGACGCCTCGAATGTGGGCATGTGGTGGACACCCATGTGCGGAGTCTGCACATGACCAAAACTAGTCGGGCCACCAAACGGATCATGCTGCCACTGCGGGGTGTGCATGGCATCACCAGTAGTCTGTCCCACCTCTCGTGCAGGAGACTCATGTGCAGGGGATTGGTGATGCGATGGGGCCTCTGAGGATGTAGGCTGCGCCGGATCGGAGTCGGGCTCGGGCTGGGGCTCGCGTCTCCTGTCAGAGTGAGATCGTGGAGCAGGTCTGGGCACGTGAACATCAGTGCTATGCGAGCATCGGCAACGCATAGCATCGAACTTGTCCTCGAAATATCTCTTAATCCTCCTGAACAGGCTGTCCTCCACGGTCCTCGCTACCCGTTCCTCACTCTCGCGCATCATGTGCTGCATGCGCTGCCAATCCTCCTCGCTCCACTGTGAAGGTGCAGGAGCATCCTCGTGCCTAGGCCTCGGGGCTCTGTGACTGTGAGACCTTCGACCAGAATCAACGGGGTGATCGCCCCCAATGCTCTGATCGTGATGGCTGCTGCTCGATGAGGTGTCCACTATTTGTCCCCTCGGGCGCTTGCCAGTATCCTGTCTCATACTGCGACGCCGAGGTTGATGCTCAGGAGCATCCTCGTTGTGGTCCCCACCAGTGTAGCGCTGCCGAGGCTGCCTATGACCAAAGACTACCGGCTCTGGTACTCGAACCCCTATCCCGGCATTGACGCCTGCCACCGATAGCCAGTAAGATGTCTTGGCCTCGTACTCATCGGGGACCATCTCCCATATCCCGTTCTCCTAGAAACCAAAAAAATGTAGTCAAACATTAATATTCATAAACTAAAATAATATTAACAAATAAACAACTAAATTATTACCGGAGACTCAAAATAACTCTGTAACCCATCCAACTTGGTCTTCACGAACGTCCACCTCCGAAATCTAGGGTAAACCCCCGCATTGCATATGGCTATGGCTGGGCCCAAATAGGGAATTTTCTCAAGACCCCAAATGAATAGGGCCCAAGAAGGACCGTAGAAGTGATACTTTTTACAATCCTTTTTGATTGTGCTGTGCTTCAACCTGTAGTTCAAGCTTCTATACACGCACGATCCCCAAGGAAATCTGGAAAAGGTCGGCAAATCATCCACCAGCTTCCAAGTCCAGGACTGCACGGGTCGGCGCACGTCCACTCCTAATACAAATGCGTGTAGCACCAACAAGTGGGCCACACGGAGGTACAACCCGCCGTCGGTGTCAACCACTGGATTGACGGTGTCGAAATATATATCCGCCAGCTCCCGCACTGACACCGGTTGAGAGCGGCAAAATTGTCTAAATGTATGAGCCCGACTCAGATCGTGCTCAGCCTCGGGGTCAAAAGGATCATCCCCAAAGGACAATCCTGTCACGAGAGCGAAATCTCTCGGAGTAAACTCAACGTTCCTCCCGTTGATGTAGAAGCAGATCTCATCATCCTCATCGTCTCTCGTGATCTTAAGATGACGAGAGACAATATGGTGCAATGCAGCATTGCACTTCTGGCCCGGCTGCCAATCCAACATCATCCCAAAGCACCCATGCCTGAACGTATTCTCCAGTGCAAAACCGCCAATTTCGTTTAGTCTCGAGACTACTGTCGATAGGTAACTAATATTGTTGTACGTACTGATCTCAACTGCCACACGATTGATTTGCTCGGGCCTCGAATAAGGGACCTATTCAATACAAAAAATAACTCAATTTACAAAACATAATGAATTAACAAACATCAACTAATAATAAGGCATAATTAACTATTAAATTACTAGAAACATAAATAAAAAAATATAGAACCACAATAAACAAGTATCCGCCAGTAATTAATTTTTTTAAGAAGTAGCCGCCTGGTGTTTTCAAACCCGGCAGCTACTTCTTAAAAAGATTAATTACTGGCGGATATTAGGTAATTATGGTTCTATATGTTTTTATTAGTATGTTATAAATTGTTAAATTCTGAATAACCAAAAAAACGTTATTATTTTATGCGTAATACAGTAAAATTAACCTAATGATCTAAATAGACGATTAAATATATCTAAATATGCTTCAACTAAATAAAAATTCTAACAACACTGAAACTATACTCAAACTTGTAACAGCACTCAACTACACTATATCTAACATATACGAAACATATAAATAAATCTAACAAATACTATATCTAAATCAAAATTCAATACTATACAAAACATATGAAAATTCGAAACATATAAATTGTAACATACAAACATATAAATTCTAACATAATGATTCTAACATAAAAATTCACCCATATACAAAACATATAAAAATTCGAAACATACAAAACATATACTTACTTAAAAATATACAAAATTCGAAACATATACAAAACATATAGATTCTTAACATATAAATATATCTAACATATACAAAACAAATAACAAGTATACTTACTTGGTTTGAAGAAGAAGCCATGGCGTGAATTGTGTAAAATATTGTGTAAATGGGCTGATTTTTTCCTTCTCTCAAGTGGAGTGCGGCTGATTTGAAGAAGAGGAACCAAAACAATGGATTTTTTCCTCCAGCGGCTGATTTTTTCCTTCTCTCAAGTGCGCGGCTGCTTCTCTACTTCTTAACCCTAATTTAACATAAAATATTGTGTAAATGGGCCCTACCCAATTTATCTCTCTTATCAAAGCTTCAATTTTTTCAAACAAATCCCACAAAAGCCGTGCCCGCTCAATTCTAGCCGCCCGTGACTTAATTTGCTGCAAAGCCTATAGATTCCCACCCTATAAAGCTTTCACCCTTGCCGGTTGAATTGTCCAATCACAATTAAATTAGCTTTAGCTCTTCAAAATTGAAAAAAATACAACAACCATTAATTGGAACGATAATAAATAAAATTTATATATATTGTGATATAAAAAGCAGTAATAAATGACATGGTACTATTATCCGCCAGTAAAAAGTATCCGCTAGAAGTAGCCGCTTAGGGTTTCTTTCACGCGGCTAATTCTAGAGGATACGAATTACTGGCGGATAATTATATGGAAGGCTCTCTAGTATTTTACTGTTTCATAATATATGATTATATATTATTTTTATCCAACATTTTCTATTATTTTATGTGTTAGGCTATATTAATTCCTGTTAAATAAAATAAAATAAAAAATTCGAGACTTATTACACCACTATAATCCAAATTTGTCTAAATAGAAGCCTATTATGTATTTCTACTTCATAGAATATATTTTAAAAAAAGAAATACAAAATTAAGGTAAGTTTGTGTATAATAAAACAGTAATACGAGGATGAAAAAAATTGTACTTTAAGTATATTTGGAAACAAAAAAAAATTATGAACCTAATGTATACATTATCCGCCAGTAAAACATAGCCGCTAGCATTAGCCGCCGGGTTTAAAAAACCCGGCGGCTAATGCTAGCGGCTATGTTTTACTGGCGGATAATGTATACATTAGGTTCATAATTTTTTTTTGTTTCCAAATATACTTAAAGTACAATTTTTGTCATCCTCGTATTACTGTTTTATTATACACAAACTTACCTTCATTATTTTCAAACTTAGGGCATTATACGTCAATCATCTTACAATAATTGCACATTTATCTGGTTTTGTGCATTTTTAACTACCTATCTTACACATTTTCTTACACAATTGTACTTGTGTAAGAAAAGTGTAAGAACTTTTACAAAAAACCAAGCAACCCATCACCATCAAGTGTACTTTTCGGCTTTGACTTTCAAAGTGGGTAGTTTTGCAAGACATTTTATTGATGTGGGTAGATTTAATTCCATTATAATGATTATCATTATAATCATTATACTTTGGGGCGTTTAATTTGAATGATAAGGTTAAATAGATAAAAATACTTTAAGCTAATCAACAATTTACATTGAGAAATTGATTAGTTTTATCAATCTATCATATAACTCAAGAGTGAGAGAGGTTCAATGGAGATTTCTAAATATTTGTAGAATTGAGATTGGATCGCATCCATCTATTTTATGTAATCTAATGGCTCGCTGAATTTTTTTGATGAACGTGTATATAATTTTGATGAACGCGACATATTTTATCTAATATGTTCACTCCAGGATTCGAACTCGTGTTCATCAAAATTATTAACATGTTCATCACAATTATTGAACGTTCATAAAAATTAATTGACATGTTCATAAAAATGTACTACTTATTCACACATATTTAGATTGTTTCTCAGTTCTCAACATATTTGTGTTTCTCAAGTGAACTTTTTTCCTATATATATATATATATATATATATATATATATATATATATATATATATATATATATATATATATATATATAGGGGGCGGTTATTCACTAAACCACCCTTATTTTAAGAATTACGAACCAGCAAAAATGCATGAATTTTATGTATAACAAGCATGAATAAACTGTATAAAGGCATGAATTGCGAAAAATAATTTTTTGCTACCTTTGGGATTCGAACTCAGGACCATGAATTTATCCAACAAGGTGATGAATCAACCGTAGATCTTGATGATCTAAGGGCTGAAAATGGTTCTTAATTTATATTTTAAGAAGCGTTCTTATTTTAGTCTTCCCCTATATATATATATATATATATATATATATATATATATATATAGCGACTGAATTTCTTAGATTATTACTATAGACATATATAGTAATAAGAAAAAGTTCTGCTGAGAATACTAAATGTGTTAAGAATTCAGTTCGTCTGAACATTCGTGAACAAGTCAATAATCTTGATGAAAACAAGCATTTCAGTCTGAATTCTAATCCTCAAGGGACGAGATTTTCACCATATTAAATAAACACGTCTGCTCATTAGTTATATTTATTCTATTCTTAAAATTTATTAATTAATTAATTTATTTATATTTTTTATTTATTACAAAAAATAATATTCTCCAAGTAACTACACCTTGTAATAATATACTTATATAATTGACCAAGAGTTATATATATAGATGGAACAAATTTTATTATTAAATTAATCGGAGTGTATGAGTGCACATAATTTATACTCCCTCCGTCCCAATATTGTTGGCCATATTTGGTTTCGGCACGGGAATTAAGGAGTTGTAGATTAGTATTTTAAGTGTGTGGGTAATATAGTATAAAAGTAATAAAGTAGGAGAGAGAATGTGATAAAGTATGAGAGAGAAGGTAATAAAATGATAAAGTAGGAGAGAGAATATGATAAAGTAGGAGAGAGAATGTAATAAAGTGATAAAGTAAGAGAGATAATTTGATAAAGTAAGAGATTGAATGTGATAAATACTCCCTCCGTCCCAATAAAAGTGGCCACTTTTTTTTGGGCACGGAGATTAAGAAAGGAATTGTTATGTTTTAATTGAGTGTGACCCACCAAAATTAGTGAGTAATTTTTAGAAAGTGGCCTACAATTGTTGACCAAATTAGTGAGTAATTTTGGCATTTTTAGAAAGTGGCCTACAATTGTTGACCAAATTAGTGAGTAATTGTTGACTTAATTAAAGTAAACTTTTGCCATTTTTAGAAAGTAGCCACTTTTAATGGGACACCCAAAAAGGAAATGTGGCCACTTTTATTGGGACGGATGGAGTATTTCCATTTTAGGAAAGTGGCCAACAATAGTGGGACAAACTAAAAAGGAAATGTGGCCAACAATATTGGGACAGAGGGAGTAATATCATAATTCATAAACGTCTACGTCTCCCCTCTTTTTTCGTTCCATATATATGTATATGTGTGTTGATAAGAAATACAGACATGCATTGTCAAACTTATAAAAACAGCAAAAAGGAAAAGAAAAAGAAAGAAAGACGAAAGGAAGGCGGTTCAGACGTTGTTGTACATAGGGATGGCAGTGGATCTTGGACCCGGTCCAGATCCGTGGAACAGATCCATCCGTTACGGATCTGGATCTCAATTTTTTGGACTCGACGGATCTGGATCTGGATCTGAATCTCAGTTTTGAAAACGGATCTGGATCTGGATCTTGAAATTTTAGATCCGGATCCGGCTCAGATCCGACCCGTGGATCCGTTTTATTTTATATATATATTTTATATTTTATATTTAGTTTACTAATAATATTAACTAAATTAAAAATAATAAATAAATTATATTCAAAAGAATAAAAAACTAAAAGTAATTAGATAAAAGTATTTTGTGTTATATTTTTCATGATGAAAATTAGATGTTGTTGATTTTGTGAATTTTTTTTAATTTAATTTGAAAATAGTAGATCCATGGATCTGGACCCGTGGACCCGCGGATCTGACGGATCTGGATCTGGATCCAAAATTTTCAGATCCACGGATCTGGATCTGGATCTAGTATATGAAAATGGATCTGGATCTGGTATTGGCCAGACCCGGTCCAGATCCGGCCCGTTGTCATCCCTAGAACTAATATACATTTCCTATCTTTGTGATTGTGATGTAGTAATACGTAAGGTGGGTTCTGATTTATTTTAAAATGTTTCAGGTGTTGCTTTAACAATTGACTGCTCAGCGCATGATATATAGTATCACGCAAGAGATCTAAGATACTAGTATTATATTAATCCTAATTGAGAAGAATTATAAATCAAATTGGAATTTATAAACCCCTAGTAATAATTTTAGAGAAAGTAACCAATAACAAGTACGAAAATTGCAGGTTCTTTGTAGTACTGGTCCATTGGATATTGTTTTTAACACATATAAATACTTAAAAAAAATATATCAAAATGAATCACTACTAAACTCTAAGAAAGATCCTGCAATTTTTCAGACTTGTTATTGGTTACTTTTTGTAAAATTATTCCTAGCTAGGGGTTTATAATTCCAATTTAATTTATAATTCTTCTCAATTAGGATTAGAGTGTTTAATAAAATATTTATGAGTGTTTTATTAAAATATGTGAATGATCCATATCGTGTAAATATTCGCATAAGAGATCTCATTTTTGTCAATGTAAAGTAAGAATGAGATAATAATTAATGATTCAAAAACTCTATATATTCATATTCCTAATCCAAAAATAAGAAGGGGCAAAGAAGAGAAAATTAGATTGTGTCCGACTAAAAAATTTATTTATTACTACAATACTTATTTTTGGGAGGAACCTAACTGCAATACTAATTGGTTCTTATTTCATAAATTCAAAAATAATTGGTTCTTACTTCATATTAGTTAGAACTGGAGGGCTTTTGGCACATTAATTTAGATTGGTTGGAAAGTAGAACAAAAAATTTTGAGCTTTTAAAAATATAACAATAATTAATAAGTAATATATTCACAGAATAAGTCTCGATCCCTTTTAATTAGTGTCATACTTTTGCAAGCTTGAAAATTTAATTTTCTTCCTATTTTAGTTTTGAGTAAGCCCGAAACTCTTAAAATGGATCGAGAATTGTCCTACGGATGCATTACTTATTAATTAGTGTTCCACTTTTGCAAGTCTGAAAATTTTATTACTTCCTCCGTTCACAAAAAGATGTCATAATTTGTCATTTTGGTCTATCTATAAAAAGATGCCCTAATCTATTTTGGGGGAGTTCGGTTGCTCGAGATTGAATCGGTCTGAGATTACACAAGATTATTTTTGTCAGAGGGGTTAGGCCAAGCACTACAAGAAATTGGGTGATTACCGACCGAAAATTATGTTGGTAACGCCCCAATTTCCATCGCTATAACCGATCACCGACGGATCAATGACGGTGACCGTGTGTTGCCGTGAAAGTGGTCGCTAAGTCGACTATCGACGGAATTTTACGTCCATCGCGAAGGTTTCGACGGAGACGATAACGAAGGCGTCGTCTGAAATCAACGACAGAATTACCGACCGATCTATCTGTTGGCAATAGCGACGAACGTGAATTCCGTCACTATTCAACCGTTCCATTTTTAGCGACGGACTACGATTCCGTCGCTACTCGGCCGTTCCAGTTTTAACGACGGACTATGATTCCGTTGCTATTCTTTCGCTCCATTTTTAATGACGGACGACGATTCCGTCGCTGTTTTAAAATATAAAAAATAAATAAATTATAATTTGCTCTACCCAGTTATCGACGTACTGTTATACCCTTTTATTCTACTGTATTATCAATACATCAATCTCCAAAACACCAAATCAATAAAATATTAAAATTTTAAACTAGCATTCAAATAGTCATAACATAACATAAAATATTCAAGTGTTCAAAACATAATAGAAATATTCAAGTGTTCAAAAACATAATAGAAATATTCAAGTATTCAAAGTACAAAAACACAAACATAATATTCAAGATGATGGTCCAGTAGGTCCAGGTGGAAGCCTAGCCAATATCTGCTCGAAAAGACGCTGTTGAGCCTCAAATCGAGCATCAGTCTGCTCATCTTTCTGCCTCATCTCCTCCTTCTGACGTGCTATCTCAACTAAAGCTTCCTACAACTGCTGCTCCACGTCCACAAGTCGCTGTGGATCAATAGTAGGGCCCTGAAACTGAGATGTACCATTCGACTGCTCACTACTCCTATAGCTGGCTGCAAGTCTACCAACTCCAAACATTCTCTTCTTCTTGTCGAGTCCACCAACAGCCTCCACGTACACCTTGTTCATATCGATCTCTGCGGATCAGAATCATCATCCACAGGCTGACTCTGAGAAGCAACTAATTCCTGCATTTTTTCCTACAATAATATATATATATATATATATATATATATATATATATATATATATATATATATTAGGAGTTATACTTAAGAATTAGAGCAATAAAAATAATACTTAAATAAGTAATTAATACTTTACTACGCACTCCAATCTGTCTAGACTTCTCGTTTATATAAGTAACATCTTTGTTCTTATGAAGGATCTCATAAGAGCATCCGCAGTGGGGACCCGATAGGGGGGACTGGAGTCACCCCCGAGATCGGGTCGCCCACTGCAGCGATGAGCGACTCGAGTGCGACCTGATGGAACGGGGCAACCACGATGAAGAAAAAGGTAGGCACGCGCCTATATTAAAAAAAAAATCTAATTTTAAAATTTAAGAATGTTGCATGCATTGGACCGTTGCTGTTTGTTTGTTTCCCTTTTTTCTGTCAATTGACTGATTTTATTTTTTTATTTTTTTCCTCTTCTATAAAATCTTCTCTCATTGTTCTTCTTCTTCACTTCTCATCTTCTTGTTCTTCTCTCTATTTCTCTCACAAAAGAAAGAAAAAATAGATCCACTCAATCCTAATTGGTACAATCCAAATTGGGTATAGGGTTGTAATCGAATCGAATCGAAGCGAATATCACCATATTCGATTCGTATTCGTGAATATATACTAGTATTCGATTCGATTTTGAATATTAAATACGATTCGATATTCGATTCGTTGCTATGTTCGAATTATTCGATTCGATTCGAGTATTCGATTCGGTTTATGAAATTACCTTAATTTTTTTTACGAATATTCGATTCGAATATTCGATTCGCGTATTCGACTTGTATTCGATTCGATTCGAAATTCTGAAGGGAAAAAATATGTTAAATAATATAGGTGTATCTTCAATATATTTACCTAATAAACACACAACAATAACTAAATAATAAAAAATCCTCAATATAAGCCACAAATTCAACAGATTGTAAAATCAACAATATCCATCTAGTGCATACATCACGAAAAGTTTCAAATTCATCAAAATAACATGATAATAGAACAAATGTCAAGCACTCAATCTTCCACCAAGCTTGTAAAATTAAGTGGTGTTCAACACGACATAAAAATGTTCTTCTTCCTCCTACAAGATGAAGAAAATAAATATTAGAGCTCAATTTTATGAAAACATATATATATATATATATATGTGTGTGTGTGTGTGTGTGTGTGTGTTAAATAATAGAAAACTAACTTACATGTGACATAATGGGCTTCTTGATTCCGTGAAGTTGGCGAATCCAGTCTGCTCCACAAATTAAAATCTCTACCATATCAGAACCTAACCTTGAACGGTAAGGATCTAATACTCGACTTCCTGCACTAAATGTGGCCTCTGATGCAACCGTACTTATCGGAATAGCCAAAACATCACGAGCTAAAGTGGATAGAATTTTGAACTTCAATTCTTGAGATTTCCACCAAGCTAATGCATCAAACTCAGAGGCTACAGCTCCATCCCCATCTTGACTTCTAACAACCCCCTCATCCAAGTAAATGTCCAACTCCGATTTCAAAGGACCATTCACCTCTATAGTGTCTAGATACTCATCAAACATAGACAAACCACTAGGCACTAATTTTCCTTGAGATGTGGAGCTTGTGCATGTAGCAGAACATCTTTCTGAAGTAGTACCCTTTCGAGATTTTGCATTATCAACTTCAACATACTCAAAGTACAAGTTATACAATGCATCTCGAACCTTCATAATATTTGCACGTGCATCAACCTCATTATATATCTTATGAAAAGCAAAATCAACCAACCTCATTTTGAACCTAGGGTCAAGTATTGCTCCAATTGTCATCAAAAGATTGCAACTTCCCCAATATTTGTCAAATTTCTTCTTCATTTCTTTAATCATTACTCTAATGAATTCATCAACATGATTTTCCTTTTCATTCAATACATGCTTGACTCTCCAAATGACGGCAAGATAGACATTAGAAGTAGGATAATCAACTCCAGAAATCACATGAGTAGCTTCATAAAAGATCTCTAAAATATCAATGACATCCTTCACTTTCATCCAATCATCAACGGCAGGACAACAATGATATGAAGGCTCTCTTTGTTGAAATATAGGAAATGCATCTCTAACTCTATATGCCTCAAGTAACATCTCATATGTAGAATTCCAACGAGTTGGACAATCAATGATCAACCTTTTTACAAAAATTCCTAAGTGGTTCACAACATCAGAGAATTTGTTCAACCTAGACTCTGATTGATTAATAAATCGCACGCTGTTTTTGACATCTTCAATGATTGTCTTAATCCCAAGAAGACCATCTTGAACAACGAGATTTAATATATGTGCAGTACACCGAACATGAAACAACTGACCTTCCAATGGCAATTTACGGCTCCTAGAGAATGTTTCCTTAGCAATTCGAATTGCCACATCATTGTTTGAGGCATTGTCCACAGAGATAGTGAAAACCTTGTGCTCTATTCCCCAATCCTTTGTGCACTTTATAAGCCCATCAAAGATATCAACACCTAAAAAACATATAAGTATTGAGTCATTATCAATAAATCAATAAATATAATAAAAGACAACATTATGTAAAGAAACAAATAGTATTACCTCCATGTGGAGGAGGAAGAGGTATGAAGCTAAGAAGCCGTTTCTGAAGTTGCCACTGTGAATCAACAAAGTGACCAGTGACACACATATAAGAAATCTTTTGCACCTTTGACTTCCAAATGTCGGTGGTCAATGAAATCTTATTGATGTCTTTCAATTCCAACTGCAATTTTTTCTTCTCAATGTTATAAACATTGATGACATCTTTTTTTGCTGTGGCACGGGAAATCTTCTGAAATCGGGGTTGATTTATACTCATCATGAAATGAAAACCATCACTTTCCACGGCATTAAATGGTTGCTCACCCATTAAAATCCAATGGGCAACGGCCTCTCTCTGCTTCATGTGATCATATCTGCCATCAGATAAAGGATTCATCTCAAACTTGGATTTGACAGGCTGAAATTGCAACGTCTTTTGCTTCTTCAAGTGAAGCTTCTTTTGCAGACACCTTTTCAAGTGATTCCAAAGATGAGATGTTGTGCCAGTAGACGTCTTAGCAAGAAAAGTCTTGCAATGTATGCATTGAAACTTTGTAGTCCCATCATCTGCTGTCAGTTCAATGAAATCATCATAAGCTTTGGAACATTTTTTCCTTTTCTTCTTATCAAACACATTATTCTCCTCCTCCTTGTCTCCATCTTTATCATCTTCTCCATCAATACCTTCTTGTTTATCTTTCTCCCCATCATCCCCTTCTATTATATTATCATCTTTATCATCATTTACATCGACCACTTCTTTCTCCACCTCATTCTCTTTCTCCATTGTCTCATTTTCTATTAAATTTTCCATCCTGTCAAAAGAAACGTTTTTATAGGCTTACTACAAATTCAACAACATATTTACACTATAAATTCAGCAAGTCAGCAAGAATTCAGCAAGTCAACAACATATTTTTCGAAAAAAAGGGTTTCTAAAAACATATTCCCCAAGTCAGCAAGAATTCAGCAAGTCAACAACATATTTTTCGAAAAAAAGGGTTTCTAAAAACATATTCCCCAAGTCAGCAAGAATTCAGCAAGTCAACAACATATTTTTCGAAAAAAAGGGTTTTTAAAAACATATTCCCCAAGTCAGCAAGAATTCAACATATTTTCTATTAAGTCAGCAAGAATTCAGCAAGTCAACAACAAGAATTCATCAAAATGTGCATCAATTCTCTTTTCACATTCCCCAAACTCTATAAGTAGAAACAACAAGAATTCAGCAAGAACTCACATTGACGGCAGCAGCAGATGGAGAGGCTGACGTCGACGGTAGCAGCAGACGGAGAGGCAGACGGAGAAGGCGACGCAAGAGGTGCAGACGGCGGGTGCGACGAGCGGGTGCAGACGGCGGGGCAGCAGTAGACGGCGGGTGCAGACGGCGGGTGCGACGAGCGGGTGCAGACGGCGAGGCAGCAGCAGACGGTGGGTGCAGATGGCGGGGCAGCAGCAGACGGCGGGTGCAGACGACGCGAAAGGAGCAGACGGAGAGGGCGTCGTGGTGCACACGACAGGGCAGCAGCAGACGACGGGGCAGCAGACGGCGGCGTGCGACGAGCCTGGCAGACGTCGACGGCAGCAGCAGACGGCGCGGCGTGCGTGGAGAAGAGGAGAAGAAGCGCCGCTGGAAGCTTGGAATTTGGAAATTGAAATGGTTTCAAATCTTTGGGAATGGGGGCGCGATAGGTAGAAACCAATTAGGGTTAGAATAGTTTTTTTTACAATTTTTTTAAAAAAGAGGGTTAAAAAATTAAATTCTACAAAAATTATAATTAAAATGTTAATATTCTATATATATATATACAATTAGGATCAGAATAAGATATTATAAAATTATAATTAAAATATTATATATATATATGTATATAAATAATTATAATTAAAATATTATATATATATATATATATATATTATATCGAATCGAATATCTACGAATATCGAATCGAATATCATAATTTCATATACGTATTTGAATAATAATCGAATCGAATAGAATATTTGTTATCGAATACGAATCGAATAATTTCGAATACGAATCGGGCAATTTCGAATCGAATCTCGAATCGAGCAAAATTATTCGATTCGTTTACAACCCTAATTGGGTACCCGACCTCTCCGATGATTACCATCCTGATTTAGGCGATATTAACTTGGAGGAGGAACCTCGTCCAAGCGAAGAAGATGACCCACCGGCTGCCCACAGTGCGTCGAAGCCAAAGAAAGGCGGGCGACGGAAGGCTATGGCCTTCAAGAAGAAGGCGCCGGCGAGAGAGCCGGAGGAGGAAAGGACCATTCGACACACATACGCCCTCGAAGAGACGGACCTTATTGTCCGTATTTGGGCGGAGGAGACGAACGACTCCATCCGGGGTGTCGATCAAAAAGGCGAGGCCTACTGGGGTCGGATTCTAGAGCGTGTGAACGCCCTTCTCGGCCTCGGCTTGAAGCCCCGCCAAATAAAGGGACACTTCTCCCCAGTGGTCTAGGATGTGAAGTTGTGGGAGAATGTTTGGGTGGAGGTTTGCGCGAAGTGGCCTTCCGGCCATTCCGACGACATGCTCCAACAAAAGGCCCAAGTCATCTTCCAAGCAAAGAGCCCAACTAACGGCGCCTTCAACTACTGGAATGCATGGAGGATGCTCCGGATCAACCGGAGGTTCAAATCCATGTACCTTGAGGGAGACGTCCATTCCTCCAAGAGGACGAAGACGTAAGAGACAGGCGACTTCACTACCTCGGCGTCGGACGAGGAGATCACGTCTTCCCGACCGATTGGAAACAAGGCGGCGAAAGCGGCGACGAGAGCGGCGAAGGGGAAAGGAAAGGCGTCGCAAAGTTTCGGGCCTCCACCCGAATACGTGGAGAGGATGGACAGGTCGGACGAGAACATCAAATAAATGATGGCCGAGGTCGCCAAGTCGAACGAACTCAAGAAGAAGATGCACGACGAACGAATTTTATTCATGAAGACCGACAACATGAGTCCAGAAACCCTCGCCCTCCACAAGCAGCGTTGCGCGAAGATCATCGCTAGGATGAGAGAAGCTGGAGATCTTTAGGATTTTATGTTTTTAGTTTTTAATTAAGTAGTTTTAAATTATGTCTTTAGGTTTTTTTTTTAATGTAATCTTTAGGATTTTTAAAATTAAATGAAGTTTAATTTGAAGTCAATTGTGTTTAAATTTTTGCAATTAAAATTAAATGAAAAATACAATAATCAAACTAAAAAGATCAGGTCAGCTATCATGTCATCCCACTGCAGCCTCACTGGCCCAATGTGGTCCCCCCACTATCAGGTCAGTTATCAGGTCACCCCCACTGCTGATGCTCTAAGCCTCGTAGAAACACTCAGTCGGCTCCACTCATTTCCTTTTACCCTTTTAAAAAATATAACAAATATAAATATTATTAATATGAATGTCAATGAAAAAAATTATATGAATACAATTTCAACGTACCACTTCTTCATCATACTGAAGAATAGACCTCGAACCTCCCTTGTGTTTCAATTGA
The DNA here is from genome assembly GCF_028751815.1 of Salvia miltiorrhiza. Classification (NCBI taxonomy): domain Eukaryota; kingdom Viridiplantae; phylum Streptophyta; class Magnoliopsida; order Lamiales; family Lamiaceae; genus Salvia; species Salvia miltiorrhiza. Next base: position 23,034,691 of record NC_080393.1, on the reverse strand, counting down.
CCGGTTCCAGGACCTAAAGTCTCAGACATCCTACACTTTTTTGCTATCTCTGAGTTGGCTTTTACTTCATCAGAGTCCCAATACTTAATCCAATTAGGCCAGTGATCCTCGTGAATAAAAGAACGCCTCTTGTTCCTCTTAATTTCCTTGATGTCATGAACAAAATCCTTGTACCTCCGCGCAACATAATCACACCAAAGCTTGTAGACATCCTGTCACAGCCCAAAACCATTTACTTCCTTTGCAAATTTTATTTAGAAATTATTATATTTTCGAGTTATTAATATACATATCTATGAGTCGAATTTATGAACATGTTTAGTTGCGCCCCTAGTTAGATATGACTTTGAACTATAAATTATATCTATAAAAAAATAGAAATTTATTTTCCCAAATATTCTTTTAATATGAATTTGGGCCTAAATAAACTATTTGCAGCCTATTTAGCTCATCCATATTGGGCCATAATTACTTATTTATTTACTTACTTTTTGGGCTAGATTTTTAAAAGAGCCCATAACATTTTAATAGCTTAATGGAGTAATTCTTTTGTTTGTACTGTTTCCTAATCTTGTGACTGCAATACGTGTTTCCTTTCTCAAGAAGCCACAATTTGTTTTCCATTTTCAGCCACAAATTTTAATTCTTGGCAGCCAAGTTTTCTCCTCAGCCATCCAATTAATTTTCTCAATCTTGTGGAATTCATTTTATCTATTCCACCGCCTCATTTTAGCTTATTAAGCTCTTTCTTTTTCTGAAAACACCACACCACCAAAACCCAGCAAATCAACTTATTGTTCTGTTGCTTTCGATTCAAGTGGTAATTTTAATTCTTATGCAGAAATTATGTAATTTTATTCCAGCACATCAATGATTTCTTCATTGTTTTCATATCTGCCCAAAAACCAAAACTTTACAACAGAATTCTGTTTTCAAATCAAAACATGCATACATCGATTTTCTGTAATTTCCATAAGGAAATAGAATTAGTGTGGAAAGAAATGGAGAATTAGGGAGAAATGGAAGGTTGGTTGGGGGGAGCGAAGACTGTAGTCGGAAGAGGGAAGCAGGAGGCGGCGGCGGCGACCTGCCCACTGCTGCTGCCTGGCATGGCGGCGGCGATGGCAGCCGTTTCTGCCGGCCGAAGGAAAGAGAGGGCGCCAGATCTGGAATAAGGAGGCGGCAGCTTCGGCCTCGCCGATGGCTGTTCGGCTGAGGAAGAGAGAGAAATGAGGGGCGGCGGCTGGGCTGTGCTGCTGTCGACGCAGAGGCGGCGATGGCGATGCTGCTGCTAGCCGGGCGAGCGACAGGGGAGAAGCGTGGTTGTGGCGGTGGCTGGCGGAGGTGTCACCGGAGAAGGGTGGACGCTGCTGTTGGGTGCGGTGGGGGAAGAGTGAGAGAGAGACTAGAGGTGAGGAAAGGAGAGAGGTCGAAGGGAAGGAGAGAGGAGGCGGAGCCGCCGGCCTCCGGGGACGGCGCTGCCGTCCGGTGGCGGCGGCAGGAGGGCACAGAGAGCGAGAGAGAGTGAGCGGCAAAGAGGGAGAAGGGAAGTGGGAGCTGCGTGAGTTTTGTGAGCAATTAGGGTGAGTGTGATTAAAGTAGGGGAAATGGGGAAATGAAATGGGCTTTGGGCTTAGTTTGGTTTTAAGTTAATGGGCTCAATTTATTAACTGATTGGGCTATAATTTGATTAATTATTGCACTAATTTATTTTATCAAAAGGCTTGCATTTGCATATTATTTTACAAAGAATGTCATATTTGGACTTCATATTTATTGTAAATAATATTATTTATTATTTATTGTACATTACTTATTCATATATATATATATATATATATATGATGGAACGGATGGATACGGTTAACATAATACAGAATCTCGTTTTCTGTCTGTTTTCTCTTCTTCTCTTTTCTCTGCATCTTCTCTACTCTTTTACTTTGGAATTACTTGCTCAAGAGGATATTACAACACGTTATCAGCACGAGTCTCTAACCAATTGAGTGAACACGGAGATAGACCATAAGAAAAAATCGTGTTTTTCTTACAAGGTAATTTTACATTATGTTTCTAGAAAATTTAGAAACGGATTTGATTTTTTTTTTGAAAACTTAAATCCTAATTGATTCGAGTCGGTGGTTTTTGAAAAGAATTGTTTTGATTGAAGTGTCTAACATTGAATGATTGAAGGCAGCGAGATGAATAAGATTGGAAAAATATGTTAAAGCATTACTGAATGTTGAGCGTGAGAGGGGGAGACTTTATTTCGTTAGATTTGGGGAAAATCTAATGCCATTATTGATGAATTTAAAAACGCCTGCCGTGATTGAAGTTTTGTCGAGAATTTTTGAAACAAACATAAACTCGAATTGGTTTTTGTAAATCATAAACTGAAAATAATTTAAAAAATATCGTAAATAACATATATTGAAGTCAGTGCATTTATTGATTGTGAAGTCCGTTTATTTCAGAGTATTCTTGATTATTTGTTTCAATTTTTCATAAAACCTTGCGCAGCAGATACATGATTTACTTGCCATGATGAAGTTGCCTATTCTTGCTTTGATAATATGTATTGTTTGTTCGATTTTGATCTGATCTCAGTTTTCAAGACATGGGGAATTTTCATCTTGTTAGACACTCCTTATGCTGATTTCATTAGATTAGGGCATAAACAAAATAAAATTAAAATGCTCTCTTTCCTTATTGTTTTCTCATTGTTTGTTATAGTTTTGAATATGTCTGATATCAACGAAAGAGAAGTCACTGAACTTGCTATTGATGGTGGTAACTATTTGACTTGGGCTTTGGATGTTGAAATATACCTTGCCTCATGTGATCTGAGCGACGCTATAGTTCCAGATTCTTCATGTAGCTCCGCCCAGAAGGCGAAAGCTTTGATTTTCTTGCGTCATCATCTGAATAAGGACTTAAAAAATGAGTATCTTACTGAAAAGGACCCTGTTGTCCTATGGCAATCCCTGAAGGATCGCTTTGATCAACAAAAGGCCATTATTCTCCCTCAGGCACAATATGATTGGCTGAATTTACGCTTTCAGGATTTCAAGTCCGTGATTGAGTACAATTCTACCTTACATCGTATTGTGTCACAGCTGAAACTCTGTAAGCAAGAAGTTACAGAGATTGATTTGATAGAGAAGACTCTATCTACTTTTCATGCCAGTAACCTTGTACTCCAGCAGCAGTATAGGGCCAAGAATTATACTAGGCATTCTGAACTCATTTCTGCTTTACTTGTAGCAGAGAAACATAATCAGCTTTTGATGAGAAACCACAATGCAAGACCAGTTGGTTCACAAGCAGTGCCTGAAGCACATGCTACCACTTATAGAGGTGGTCGAGGGAGAGGCCGAGGAAAAGTGAATTGGTCACAACGTGGTGGAAGAGGTTGGTCCTATAGAGGAGGTCGAGGTCGAGGTCGTGGATACAATCATGTTGCTAGACTCCAAATTCATGGAAAAGGATTTCATAAGACATCGCATCCACAAGAAACAAGTACATCTCAGCAAACTCCAAAAACACAACAAACTTGTCACAGGTGTGGGTGCGAGGGTCATTGGAGTCGTACATGTCGCACCGCCAAGCACCTCGTTGAAGCATATCAAATGTTGCAAAAGAACAAAAAAGGCAAGAAAATTCGAAGTGAAATACATCATGCCAGTTTGCCTGAAGCAAATTTGGAGTTTAATGCCGATGATGATGATTTAATGCAACTTGATCTTGAAGATTATGGAGATCAAAAGTAATTTGATTTGTTGAACTATTCAGACATTTTAGGATTTTATTTATGGTTCATGTTTTATTTGCAAACTGTTAGTAATTTAATTTGTTTTCGTGTGTTTGCAATACTTAAAATTCTATTATTATTGTGACTTATTTGCTATCTTTATTTGTTATTTTCTTGATTTATATTCTACTTCTTTGTTTTTAGAATGTCAAACTCAAACTTGCAACTCATGGAGAATGAAAGTACATTGTGTCTAGTGGATAGTGCCACAACACATACTATACTTACTGATAGAAAATATTTTCAAACTCTTACTGAAAAAAGGGGGAGCGTCACTACAATTGCAAATGACAATATCCTTATTGTCGGCTCTGGAAGAGCTTCTCTAATACTCCCTATGGGTACAGAATTAATTATCAATGATGCACTTTTGTATCCACAATCAAAACGTACCCTTATTAGTTTTAAAGACATCCGACTAAACGGTTTTCACATTGAAACTGAAACCGATAACAATAATGAATTTCTGATCATCACTCAGAATGTTGGATGTAGAAAACAAATTCTTGAGAAGTTCTCTTCTTTCTCCACTGGGTTGTATTATACTCACATTAAACCTAACAATCATGTTGCGTTAAGCATAAAATTTAAAGACCCAAAATCTTTTATATTATGGCATGAACGATTGGGTCATCCTGGGCAAAATATGATACGTCGGATTATTAATAATGCTATTGGGCACAATATACAAACAAAAGATCTATCATATTCAAATGAATTTGTTTGTGAAGCATGTGCAAAAGGTAAGCTTATAGTACGACCTTCTCGTACCAAAATTAAATTAGAATCTCCTTCTTTTCTTGAACGAATTCAAGGAGATATATGTGGACCACCCAGCGTCTGGACCATTTCAATATTTTATGGTCCTAATTGATGCTTCTACTCGATGGACTTATGTATGCTTATTATCTACTCGCAATAAAGCATTTGCAAAGCTTATTGCCAAAATAATCGAATTAAGAGCTCAATTTCCTGATTATCCAATAAAGTCTATTCGAATGGACAACGCTGGTGAATTCACATCAAAATCTTTTGATGAATATTGTATGTCATTGGGTATTAAAGTGGAGCATCCTGTTCCATATGTCCACACGCAAAATGGTCTAGCTGAATCCTTAATCAAACGTTTAAAACTAGTAGCTAGGCCATTGCTACAAAAATCAAACTTACCTATTACTTGTTGGGGTCATGCGATTTTGCATGCTGCAAATTTGCTCCAAATCCGACCAACTGCATATCATGAATATTCCCCAATACAATTAGTACGTGGTAAAGAACCAAACATTTCTCATCTGCGAATATTTGGTTGTGGAGTTTATACTCCAATAGCGCCACCAAAACGTACCACAATGGGCCCTCAGCGTAAGCTAGGTATATACGTGGGTTATGAATCTCCATCTATAATTAAATTTCTTGAACCCATGACTGGGGATCAATTTACTGCCCGGTACGCTGACTGTATTTTTGATGAAGATCATTTCCCGATATTAGGGGGAGACAAAAGCCCAACTTTAACACAATGTCGAGAAATTTCATGGAATGAAAAGAATCTTCACTATTTAGATCCACGTACTAATGAATCTGAACTGGAAGTTCAAAGGATAATTAACTTGCATTATTTAGCAAGTAATTTGCCAGATGCATTTACTGATCATAAAGGAGTGACAAAATCTCATATTCCTGCTATGAATGCACCACAAAGGATTGAAGTTCCATATGGACAAAATAAATCAGCTGATAATCCCGAATGCCAGAAGCGTGGGAGACCTATTGGTGCTAAAGATAAAAATCCCCGCAAAACAAAATCAAATAAGAATATGATATCACTCCAACAACCTCTTGAAGAGGATCATCCTGTAGATGATATTCCCAGTACTTCTAAAAGTGCACTAACTAATACTGGGATTGCGGAACAACCAGATCATAATATAATGGGAATTGATAAAAATCTGGTTGATGTCAACATTGAAGTTGCTATGAACTTTATAAATACGGGAGAAACTTATAACAGAAATGTTATTGTAATAGACGATGTATTTGTCTCTACAATTGCATGTACTATTTCAAATGATAATCTGGATCCAGAACCAAAAACAGTAGCACAGTGCCGGAAGCGTTCTGATTGGTTGAAATGGAAGGAAGCAATTGAGGCAGAGTATAACTCGCTAAAGAAAAGAAAAGTTCTTGGTACTATAATACTTATACCCGACAATGTTGAACCATTGGGATATAGATGGGTATTTGTACGAAAGAGAGATGAGAACAATGAGGTGGCAAGATATAAAGCGAGATTAGTAGCTCAAGGGTTTTCGCAGAGACCTGGAATTGATTTTGATCAAACATATTCTCCTGTTTTAGATGGCATAACATTCCGCTATTTGATATCTCTGGCATCATCAATGAATTTAGAAATGCAGTTAATGGACGTCGTGACTGCATATTTATATGGGTCACTAGACGCTGATATCTATATGAAAATCCCTGAAGGATTCAAAATTCCTCATATGAAGGAAAATGAAACTCGTGACATGTATTGTGTGAAATTAGAAAAATCGTTGTACGGTTTAAAACAGTCGGGAAAGATGTGGTATAACCGACTTAGTGAATTCCTCTTGAAGAAGGAATATGTGAATAATGATATATGCCCTTGTGTGTTCATTAAAAGATCACAAAATGGTTTTTGTATCATTTCTGTTTATGTTGATGATATAAATATAATTGGAACACGCAAAGAAGTTGAATAAGCTCGTTCATGCTTAAAGATGGAGTTTGAAATGAAAGACTTGGGTAAAACCAAGTTTTGTCTCGGCCTGCAGATCGAGCATCTCCCTGAAGGAATTCTTGTACACCAGTCAACTTATGTGAGTAAGATTTTAGAGAAATTCTATATGGATAAATCACATCCACTTAGCACACCTATGGTTGTCCGATCACTAGAAGTAGATAAGGATCCATTTAGACCTAAAGAAGATAATGAGGATATTTTAGGACCAGAAGTTCCTTATTTGAGTGCAATTGGAGCACTACTTTATCTCGCAAACTGCACAAGGCCTGACATAGCATTTGCGGTTAACTTGCTAGCAAGATTCAGTGCTTCTCCTACACGAAGACATTGGAATGGTGTTAAACACATTCTTCGTTATCTTCAAGGTACAAAAGATCTTGGTTTGTTCTATCCAAGAAACCAAGACATGACATTGGTAGGCTATGTGGATGCTGGTTATTTATCTGATCCCCATAATGCTAAATCTCAGACTGGTTATGTTTTCCTCTGTGGTGGTACAGCTATTTCTTGGAGATCTGTTAAACAGACTCTAGTTACTACATCCTCAAACCACTCAGAGATTATCGCTTTACATGAGACCGCTAAAGAATGTGCATGGTTAAGATCATTGATACAACATATTCGCGGATCTTGTGGTATTGCGGATGATAAATCTCCCACTGTTCTATATGAGGACAATGCTGCATGTGTTGCACAAATGGATAGCGGGTACATTAAAGGAAATTTAACAAAACATATATTACCTAAATTCTTTTACCCGCATGAGCTCCAGAAGAGCGGCGAAATTAAAATAAATAAAATTCGCTCTTGTGATAATCTGGCAGATTTATTCACAAAATCCCTTCCTACGTCAACTTTTGAAAAACATGTTTATAATATTGGAATGCGTAGGCTTAGTAGATTATTAGTTTGAGGGGGAGCGAATTCATTATGCCTTGAAGGTGTATTTTTGTTGTACTCTTTTTCCCTTACTAAGTTTTTTCCCATTGGGTTTTCTTAGTTAAGGTTTTTAATGAGGCAACAAATGCAACACAAAGTTATACATATTACATGTACTCTTTTCTTTGACTGTTTTTTCCCACATGGTTTTTTCAGCAAGAGAGACATGAACATAATCAAGTAATGTCCAAGGGGGAGTATTGTAAATAATATTATTTATTATTTATTGTACATTACTTATTCATATATATATATATATATATAGGGTGTTGTTCTATTGAGAATGTTAAATGTGTTGAGAATTGAGAATAATAAACAAATCAATAATATTTTTGAATAAATCAATAAAACTAATGAACATGTGATGAAAATCTCGCTCCCTCGAGGATTCGAATCCATACCAAAATACTTGTTCATAAAAATCATTAAATTGTTCATTAAAATTATTGACTTGTTTAATAGAGTTTAGGTGCATTCTCAATTCTCAACATATTTAGTATTCTCAATGAAATCTTTTCAGAGCTGCTGGCTTGCGTCCATTCTGGTTTGAGCCCCTTAACATTGTTAATCTTTTTGCATATTTAAAGCAAAACTGAAAAAAAAATAATTAGGAAGTTAAAAATAGTTTTATTCCTGGAAATGGAAACCATCTTTGTTGGTTATTTGGCGACCATTTGCTCTACCTTGAGCTAACATTACATGGTATTGCTCAAAGACTTCAGCAGAGCAGACACTGTCACACACGTAATTAAAAAAAAAGGAAAATAGTAAAGAAATCCCAAGTTTGTAGCATTATTGTCGATGATTGAAATTCCAAAGTCAGTTGGCTGCATGAGAAAAAATTCCAAGTTAATAAAGAGATTGAAATAAGAAAAGATGTTACGTTAAATTAGAATAAAAGAGTAGAAGTGTGCATACGGCAAGCGAGGGGAGGGAGGTTGCACTGCACAGGGATACGAGAGGCGATGCGGAGAGTGCTGCACAAGCAGTCGTGGTTGATGGCCTGAAGGGCGCCACAGCAGTCGGGGCTGGGGTTGGCCGCAGCGCCAGGCACCACAAACGGCGCACACACATTCAGGCTCGACAGAGTAGAAGAGCATGTGTCTTGTGCCGAGCTTCCACCCACCACCACAACCACCAATATCATACCCAAAATAACAGACTTCATTGCTATCTGCTCTTGTTCTTGATCTCAATCACCTATTCTATATATGTATATGCAATGTAGTACTTGTATTTCTATTTTTCTACCTTCGATATCATGTATATTTATAGGGAGAGAGAGAGCAGAGAGCTAGCCTCTCTTGCTTAAGTTTTGCATGACCAACCTAATTGTAATGTGTGTGTCATCACATCATCTGTGCCTCACACATCATTTTAGGCTACATAAAGAATGATCAGAAAATAAATTGAATTAAATAAGGATATAGTGACATGATTCATGAATATTTTGATACAAATTTAGAAAAAAAGAGGATGAAAATACCTACTCAGGGTATTGTTGATCCGCATATGTCCAATATTGCAGCTTCCACTGAACACAACCTACTCAGGGTACTTATGGTCTTCCTTAATTTCTAAATTTCATTTCAAAATACATTTTTAACAAATTTGTGTAAATCGTTAACATTATTTTTAAGATATGATCTAACAAAATAATATTTACAAATACAAATTTATATATTAAAAACGAATACTATTAAGAGCCAATGATCCTATTAGGCTATTCCATAATTTATAGTACAATTTTTTGTTTTAGTAAGTCCTCGTATTCTTATATTTGATGTCATTTGATCCGTATTCAACGGATTGATCAACTTTTCCATTGGTACGATAAAGATATGAGACTTTTCCATACCGTAATCTAAGGTATATACCAGATTAAGGTATACCGTAGGTAAATGTAAGAAATTTCTCCATACCAAAGGTAAAGATAAGGTATAAGGTATGAAGAATTTGTTAAGGTATACCGTACCGTCCCTACCCCTACGGACATCCACCATCCACAATCATTTCTATTTCTTCTTGTGCTTGTTGAAAATTATCAACCTGAGCATCTGCATTCACTTTTCTTAGGGGCGTGTTGAGAGTGAAATCCATGTCATCAAAATCGAAATTGAAGTTTTTTCAGGAACATCCTTGCAGATTGAAGATAAAACTTTAGTTTTAAAATGATGTATTATGGAATTAATGGAAGACTTTTATACATGTTCTGCAGTAGTAGTTTCTTGTTCCGTTTGCTGCGTTTGAGGGAATAAGTCTGCAATACACTACAAAAAAACTGCCTAATTTCCGGCGAGAATTATCGGGCGTCACAACGACGGCAAACAAGGCGACTCGCTTTTTTAATTTTACCGGCGACATTATCGACGGCGAGTATGCCGCCGGTGATCACCGGCGGCGAGCCATCAGTATTTTTAATATTAATTAATAAATTAATTACCGGCGGCGAGCCATCAGTATTTTTAAAATAAATTAATTTATTTTTAATATTAATTAATAAATTAATTACCGGCGGCGAATTACCAACGGGGTCAACGCCGTTAGTAATTCCCATCGAGTCGTCGATTAGCGGCGGCATTTTGCTGCTGCTATTTGTGAATTAAAATCAGTTGCCGAGATTAGGGCCCACTGGACTAGGGACGGAGGGAGGATGGTCTTTGAGAGGATGCCTACTGGGTAAGTATTTTAATTTAAATCATTATTTCTCGTATAACAAATAATTCCTTAAATTATTTTTACACAGTGAGTTGAAGGAGCCACCGAGCCTCTCCACCGCCTGCACAAGAGCATTTAGGAGGATTGATAACCCAGACCGGTACACTTGGAGGTTGACTACGCCAACGGTGAATGAGGCATACTTTCAAGAATTAAAGGTCTAATTAAATTTCTAGTACATACTCCCTCCGTCCATGAAAGAACTTCCTAGGAGGGAGTAGACACGGGTTTTAAGAAAAAATATTATTGAGTGTATTGAGAGTGGATAAAAGGTAGTTGAGTGTATTGGGAGTGGTGAAAAAGTATTATAATTAATATTGAGAGTTGTGAAAAGTGAAAAGTAAGAGGATTATAAGTGGTGGGGTATAGTCCAAAAATAGGTAGGAAGTTCCTTTTGTGGACGTCCCAAAAAGGAAAGATAGGAAGTTCTTTCGTGGACGGAGGGAGTATAAATTTATCATTATATATTGTTAAAATGTTATATATTAAATTAATTATTTCTTTCAACAGAAAGAGTTTGTTTGGTCGTCTGAGGATGAGCCTGAGGTTAGGTCAATGTGGGAGCATAAAGCCAGCAAAAGGTACAATGACATGATGAGCGACTACAAGAGGAAGCTCAGGGCGAAGATCGAGGCAGGGGAGATGATGGATAGATCCCTGGGCATGTCTGACGAATTCTGGATGAGACTCCAAGTATACTGGGCGCAGGAGGATGTTCGGGCCGTTTCCCAGTGAGCACGTGCGAACTGGATGTCTAAGCCCGATGGACCCGGTACAGGGATCAACAGGCACGTTGGAGGGTCTCAGTCCACTCGTATCCTGTAGAAGAGTCTGGTTAGTAATTATCAAATAAGTTCATAAGTAATATGTATATATATATATATATATATATCAAATAATAACTTATTTATCTTATATACATGCATGAACAGAGCTTGGAGACTGGACTCTCCCGGGCTGCACAGAACTATAGCACCTTCCTCCGCCTCCACATGCGCGAGGATGAAACTTTTTTGTCACCGAGGGATGAGAGACTAGATGTAAGTGTAACGGCCCATTCTTGAGAAAATAAAATATAATAAATAAATGAACTATTTAGAATAAATGAGGTTGATGATATAAAACAAGGTTGTACTATGAGAAAAATCCCAAGGATTTAAAGAGGTTTACTTCGCAGCTCCTTACAGAAAGAAATAGGAAAATAATGAGAAAACTTGACCGAGCTGAATAAACTTGACAACTTACCCTTTTAAATGGTTATTCATAATTTGAAGAGATAAAATGAAAGGCATTGAGTGATGCCAATCAATTGATAATATTCAAATTCACAGGATCGCATAAGTTTAGTTTCGTGGCTATGATCATAATCAACGATGGACTTCATTAATAGAAATACGAATTAAGAGTCTAAGCTCAACAAGATAATACTACACCATATAATAGAAGTTCTTAGTTTAGGGGATTGAAAGATAAGATAACAAGCTAGTCGTTAGCGAAAGCAAAATACGAAGTGGAACCCTAGCCTTAGCTCAACCCCATCTGCACCAAACGATCAACCTGAAAATATTTAAAAATATTAGTGTACTCAGTGGACTATGCATTTTATAAATATTTTATGAAATAACCAAAGCAGTTTATCCAATATCACAATCATAACTCAGAAGGTTTAATTTAAAACACAAATGCACTTCTAAGCATGATAAAACTTTTTCTTATTAAGTGGCGCCATGTAACGTTCGATTGTTACTCGCTGCTTATGATCCCGGACCTCTAGCCACCGTCGGATCGCTTTCTTTTCTCCCATTTATCAATCTCGGGACGCACCCGGTCAGATCAATAATCATAACTGTGCTTCGGAACACATCCAGACAAGCACCCTTATAACTCCTCTTAGATTTGTTAGTGCACGATGGCGATCAACCCATCGAGTCACTAACCTTGTGTACACAATCCTCATCTAACGTGTTAGGCCAAATAAGAATCTCGATCGATGCTTATGCGAGCATTAAACAATACAGAACGCACATAAAAATATTTATATTGGATAAACGAATATTTTCAACTTTCATGAAATATCAGAGCTTATATAACTCAATATACATTTGTAAAATAAAGCACACCTTGATTGGACAAAATCCGAAGTCAAGCGTAACTCGTCTCGTAAAAGCAATGCTAATCCTCTTGGTCAACTGTGCCTACAAGATAATCTAATTTTAATAGGTCTCGTGATACTAGCATTAGATAATAGCAAAGCGAGACTATTAAGTTCTGATTCGCTATGCCCGAGTTTTTAAAATTCACTTTATAATCTAAAAAATCAATTTTCAGCTAAGGGCACCAACAATACCTTTTGCTCGACTCTTCATAAAACTTTTAAATAAATTACAATGCGTAAATAATTTTCCTTTCAAAGACATAATATAACTTCATTATCGCTTTACTCCAATCACACATCATATAATTCATATAATTGTATGCACACAAAAATTTAAGATGCAATTGATTAGTCTATTCATAAATCAAGTAAATAAACTTTTTCTGAAATAATTATCTTTGTAGAATCAAGACATGACTTAAAAATCCTCAACCGTTCTTACTTACATAATTAAATAATCAATTACAGTATCAAATACTTGAATTAGGTCCAAATAAGCTTAACAGAGCCCATTTCTAGATTTATAAAAGTTCAAACAATTAAACAAATCAATGTAAGCATTGGCCACATAAATAAATTAGGCAAAATTACTCAATTAAAATCACAGCCCATCAAAATAGCCCAAAAACCAAAAGCCCAAAAACCTAATTCTCTATCACCCCTTCATCTTCAACACTACAGCACACTCACACAATACACGCACGCAGAGGGTCACCCGCCGCCTCCCCTTCTTCACCGGCGAGGAGCGCTACCCTCAGCCACGCCATCTCCGGTGTTTCACCCCTCTCCCTCCCTCTCTATCTCTCTCTCCTTCACGCCCGACACTCTCTCTCTCTGTCTCATCTCTCCCCTGCGCACGATCCGACTGCTCCAGCAATTCCAGCGGCCGTCGTCGCCGCTTCTCCAGCCCGCCACCACCTCTCTTTCCAACCCTGACCATCCACCTCAAAACCCCCAAAATTCCCTTCTCCCTAAATCCCTAATTTTCTCCTCTTCCTCCCTCTCTTCTCACCCACGCCGCCTTCTCAAACGTCCGGCTGACAGCAGCGGCTGGTCGCCGCCCGTCGCCCATCGCCTCTCTCCGACGCACCAACAACTGCAAGAGAACCCACGGCTACCGCCCTCTCTTCTCACGGCGAACGACGAGAATCGCCGCCGCCTTCTCCTCTCCTCTGGTCGGACAGCACCAGCCCAACGGCGGCCGCCGCTGCTCTCCACCACCTCCATCTCCATCGCTCTCTCATCCGAGTGGGCAGCAGCAGCCTATCAGCAACCATTGTCCGCCAACAGCTTCCACCCTCTCACTCCTCTCTTCGGCCTTCCATCGGCAGCAGCCACTACAGCCGCCCCTTTTCCTGGCTTCAGTCCCCTCCCAGACCGGACTCACGCCACACAAACCAACACTCACAACAAAGATTAAGCACAAAAAGATTGAAGATTTAACAAGATCAATAGGTTTCTTTCTTTTCTGCAATGTATTGTTTCAATTCCTTTATATGGTTCTAATTCAAAGAGTCTCATATATTCATATATGTCTCTGGTAAAGGATGATTAAGTGAGTGTATGTGTGTTCTGTTTCTTTCAATCATGTGTGTGGTACAAACAATATTTGCCATGGTTTAGAATTAGATAAGACCTTCAAGAAGATGAGCAGGCAGTGGTGTGTTGGTTCTGCAGAAATATGAAGATAAAGATGAGCTGTGGTGTATTGATTCTGCAGAAATAATTTGTAGAGAATACTTGTTATAAGTGCGTGGCAGAAAATGAATATAGAGAAGAAATCTTTACCAATCTGAAGTTCTTGAACTGGATGAGGCAGATGAATGAAGTGAGATTTTTAATTTAAAGAAGGAAGAAAGAAACGTGGAAAGGAAGAACGGAGCAGGAAAGATGGACGTGGATTCACCCTCTCCATTCATGCTTAAAATTAGGGGTGTAAGAAAAACCAAGCCGTTCGCGAACTATTCGGAGCTCGCCTTGAAAAAAGTTCGTCCAAGTTCGTTTAGAGAAGCTCGATAAATAAACAAACCAAACTTGAGCTTAGTAATATTCGGCTTGTTAGCTCGTGAACATGTTCGTCAAGTGATTAAACTTGAAAAATATAAATTATTAGTATATACTTATATTAATAATTGTATTAAATCTTTGATTAATTTTATTTGTCATAAGAAAAAAATTAATATATTTATTATTTTAAGTAAAATAATTTATTTTTAAAATAAAATAATCAATATTTTGAATATAAATATAAATTTAGAAAGTTCGTATAGGCTCGCGAGCCTCAAAGTATTCGGTAAGTAAAGTTCGAGATTCGATTCGATACTAAACAAACCAAACTTGAGCACACCACTATTCGGTTCGATTCGATTACACCCCTACTTAAAATAATGAATTCTAATTAATCTATCTTTATAATTAATTGTAGAAATATCTACAACTAATCATGGGCTTGTGCTGCTCAAATAAACGGGCTAATATATATACATATATATATGTAAAATAAGGCCCAACATTAAAATAATTGAAGGCCACTATTTCTATTAATTAAAAAGCCCAATAGAATTCTTAATCTTTACACTAATCATATGAAAAAAAATTCACACATTCACGTAATTTAACTAGTATGCAATGCACCACAATCAACTAACTTGATTTCAAAAACTTTTGTAAAAATAAACTTTTATTGAAATAAAAGAAAAATAATCTTTCCGGGCATAACTACTTAGTAATCTAAATTCAAGATTCTTACTAAAATATTCTATTAGGAAATATCGGGGTATTACAGTAAGTGTTTGTTTAATCAAATATTAGCAATATATAGTGAAATGTATTTATTTTCTAACAATTATGCATTGTTATGTATGAATTAGGCGGAGATTCGTCGCATTGCTGTTGAGACTGGGCGAGAGAACCGGCTGGATGAGATCTACTTGGAGGTCGTACAGCCCGAAAAGGTCACAGGTTCTACGGCACTGGAAGTGCCGGTCGGAGCCAGGTTAGTAGGGGGTCTACTCACAGCAAAGGCACTTCCGCGATGTCTCAGCAGATGTATGAGACACGGATATCCACGTTGGAGGAGCGCCTTGAGGCCGAACGAGCAACACGTGAGGCCCTTGAGCAGCGTATGGCTCAGTTCGAGGAGTTCATGAGGCAGTCGGGTCAACTACCTCGAGCAGCACTTCTACGTATTTATATTTGGTTGAACTATTTATTTCATGTTTTGAAACAAAATTACACTTGCACTTTCTTTTTACATTTATGTTTTCTTGAACTATTTATTTCATGTTTTCAAATAACATTGCACTTACCTCATTCTCCATCCCTATTTATTGTGATTGAATTCAACGTACGCAAATGAATTCAAAATACATTACAATTACCAAATTAAAATACTTATATATGGTGTATAAACTAGATTGATATAAGAAAATAATATATTAATAATAAATTAATAAATAAATATTTTTTCGACATAAAAATAAAGACGTATGCAAATAAATTCAAAATACATTACAATTACCAAATTAAAATACCTATGGTGTATAAACTGGATTGATAAAATAATAATAATACTAATAAATTAATAAATAAATATTTTTTAGACATAAAAATAAGGACGAAAACGAGACCGATCCATAATTAACATCTCTTGGATATCATCTCGACATATTCTAAGGTTATGAATATATGATATTGTATATTGAAATAAACTTTAAATGAATTAATAGGTACTACGAGTGTTCTGTACTGGTGACCGCTCGAAAGGAACTTCAAGGTTAAGCGTGCTTGACTTAGAGCACAACTAAGGTGGGTGACCGACTGAGAAGTTCGTCTAACGTATGCAATACTGTAGAAATACGAAAATACTTGTGGGGTATAAATAAAATAAATAAATAAAATAAAATAAATAAATTAAAAACAAATACTGGCAGCACTGAGCCGCTGCTAATAAGGCCGCCGGTACTCCTCCGGCCCATCCGGCGATCGGCGCCACCGCCGTCCGGTCAACAATATAGCGCCGCCGCTAATCACCGGCGGCCCCCATCGCCGGTAAAAGTCCGGCGAAGCTCCACCGATCAACGGCGAAATTCACCGACGGTATCGCCTGCCGTTATTTACCAGCGGCAGGTAGTTTGCTGCCGATAAAATAATTACCGACAACGAAATTATCGACGACGGGTTGCTGCCGATAATTGTTTTTTTGGTGGCCGCCTCACGATTAGCGACGACAAATGCCGCCGGTAATTCGCGCATTTTTTTGTAGTGATACCAAGATTGAAGTTGGGAATTTCATCCATATTCTTTATGTATTTCTCTCTCTTCAATACTGCATCAATAATTTCATCGATTGATTTGAAGACATCCTCTCTTCCCCAATGTTGGGAACTTAATGAAATATCCTATCCCTAGTTTTGATGATACCAAAACTCCTAGTTCTTATTGTAACTAGACTAGAGCTTTTCGAACTCAAGTGTTAGAGTTCATGTTTTCTAGTTAGACTGCTGAAGACTGAAGAATGAAGACCTCAACTGAAGATAGCTGTGGAAAAGACAAAGTCAAATACTGAGGTAGTGACTGGACGAGAATTTCACTGAACTATCAGTGATAACTGAAGTGTTAATGCGGACCACGTGGAATCAGCGGACTGATACTCATGACAAGTATCAGTTGACATTCTTCATCGGACTGAAACGCTGAAACCAGCACTAAATGCTCCTGCAACCGCATTAAATGCAGAGATTTTGAGGATCATCATTTCTCTGCAGAGAGTTCCTATTTGGTGCAAACTTTTCAGAGGGGCCCTACCTGTTGTACTTTGAGACGACGTTCTTCACCAAAACAGGAACCTCGAAGATTGTAGCCTCAGCTAAATTCAAAATAACTCTTACAACAGATGGACTCTTAAAGACCATCTCAGCCAACAGATCTATTGAAGATTTCGCATATAAATAGAGCTCGAGGAACACTGCAATCTTTACCGATTCAAAGACTTACGCTGAAGCTCTGTCAAAATCATAAGTCAACTTTATCTTTGACAAAACTTTGAATCGAAGAAGAGAGTACTTAAACGTTGTAAAATCAGTCTTACTGATTACCTAAACTCTCTTAGAAATCTAGGCAATTCATGTTATATCCTAAAGCCTAGAATCGATTACTTGAGAGCCTATTCTCAGTAATCTTAGTTGGAAAATTTCGAACCCCTTTTCAACCGAGCGAAAAGAGTGTTTGATTAGAGAGTAGTTCAGACAAGTGCTCTGACTCCAGAGATCTTAGCCAAGCGCTGGAAAAGGCATTTGTGTGTCTCAGTGTAACAGCCTGACTTTAGAAAAATAGTAATAATGATAATAATAAAAGGGGCTTATTTTGGTAAAAGAGATTAATAATAAAATAAGGAGAATAACATTACGAAAATCCCAAGGAATTCAGAAGGTTTAGTTTCGCGGCTCCAATACATATCATTAAACATAAACAATGGAATAGATTAAGTGAGTCTCGGCTCATCATAGACAGACAATTCATTAATTAGGAATACTGGATGGAATAACTAAGAAATAGATGGCAGGTTGAATCAGGAAATAATCCCCAGCTCAGAACCGTGCACGCCAACCGCCTACCCTGAAAATATTTGAAAAGAATTTGACCTGAGTATTAGTGTACTCAGTGAACAGGAGTTTACAAGATATTTTATGAGATAATTAAATAGAGCAATTTATCCAATATCATAATCATAACTTAGAAGGCTTTAAAAATAGAAATCCACTTCTAAGCATGACAAAATATTTTTTCACGTTGAGGGCCCCATGTAACGTTCGATTGTTACTCACTGCTTATGATCTCGGGCCTTTAACCACCGTCGGATCGCTTACCGCCGCTTAAGTGAACCCGGGACGTTACCCAGACGGAACACATCATCATTTGTGCTTGGAACGTGTCCAGGAGCACCCTTATATCACTTGCTTAGCTTTGTTAGTGCACGATGGTGATCAACCCACCGAGCTACTAACCTTGTGTACACAATCCTCATCTAACGCGTTAGGCCAAATGAAAATCTTGATCGATGCTTATGCGAGCATTAAACAATACAGAACGAACATAAAAACATTTATATTGGATAAACAGACATTTTCATGAAATATCAGAACTTATATAACTCAAGATAGATTTTAGCAAAATAAAGCCCACCTCAGAGTAGAGATTCGATCCTAGGCTCGCTTGAAACTTCAATGCCCTTGGTTACTCGAACCTTCAAGAAATCTATTCTTAAATAGGTCTCGAGGTATTGTTCTAAGCTCTAAAGAATAGGAAATTTCTAATTATTGATACACTTTGCCCGTATTAAGAAATAAGTATAAATCATTAATTAAAGATAACAGTAATAATAATAATAATAGTAGTAATAATGATTCCAAAAATAATTAATAACTTAATAAATAATCCAGAACTTATAAAATAATTATCAAATATATATAATATGAATTATATTAAAATATAAGATTAATCCAAAGGATTCATTGGACTAATTGGATCACCTTTGGAAATAATAGAGCCCAAGAAAATATAATCAATAGGCTTGTCTATTAAAATGTCCCATATAACAAATAAAGGCCCATCTGTCTAACAGCTTTAAAGAAAATAAATCGGCCCATTAGTTTAAAAAGAAGGCCCAAATGATTTAAAAAAAATGAGAGCCCAACACAGATTATAAGGAGCCATAATTAAACTATAATCACTTAAAAATAAGGAAAAACACTTTCTCTCTTTCTCTCTCA